>NW_026557876.1:8721607-8771760 GCF_026930045.1 Uloborus diversus | reverse complement strand
TGCGACAGGAAGCTACTCATTGGATTGATTGTTTCTAAAACTGCTGCTGTCCCCCCCAAACCTACCCTTTCTCCTGGGCGTTTACGTGTGTATAGTTGTGTGTGTGTAGACGCGCGTGCATGTGTAGGCTTGTGTGTGCATAGACTTGTGTAAGCACGTAGACGTGTCTGAGTGTGTATTAGCGTGCGTGTGTGTAGGACATGGGCACCAACGACCAGGAGAAACAGATTTCGTTGAACATTGCTCAGGACCGGAGGAGCTGCGCCTGCAGAGGACGGTGGGCGGGAGTGCTGCAGAGGGAGGCGGGGGGGGGAGAAATAAAATCAGCGAAATTCCAAGGACAGTCAAACGAGAACAATAAGCAATCGTGATTGCTCAAAAAAAAAAAAAAATTACATACATTAATTTTCCCAATATTGGCAAGTTTAATGCGATTCAAAAGCTAACTCTCTAAACATTGCCAATAGTGACCAAATCAAAACCCAATTAAAAAAAGGAAAAAAAAAAAAAAAAACGCCAAATTTTTCGCTAAGTGCACAACTAGACCCCATTAGGAGTCTACGTACCAATTTTTTTTCTTTCAACGGCCTCCCGTTTTTGAGTTTTGCAAGATACATTCGTACATACGTACATACTCACATACATACGGACGTCACGAGAAAACTCGTTGTAATAAACTCGGAAATCCTCAAAATGTATTTTTCGGGTGTACGTATTATGTTCTTAGTTATATATGCACGCGTGGTCAGGTCGATAAAAAAAACTCAACATTCATTCGGGGCTGCGCAAAATGGAAAATAAGGCTGATTTTTGAGTGAATTTTTTTTTCGCGAACACAATTATTCCTTTACTATGTAAAAGAAAAAAAAATGCTTTTCTCAAAGACATACCTATAAATTGTGTTAACAAGCAACTAAAATTAAAAATTTTAAAAAACCCCGACTGGGTCGCAAATGTCGAATCAAGAGGAAAAATTGAAAATCCTTTTAAAAGCCTTATACTATTAATATCAATTACAAGTATTTTATTTGTTAACAAATATAAACTGGCAACAGTTAAAAATTTAAAATCATTGTTTTTAATTTCCTTGTCGGGCAGCAATAAAATTCGGTTACTAATTGCTGAAAAAAGGCTTAGCCGCAGTTAAAATCTGTTTTAAAAAGCGCTATAAATTCGAATGCTATATGCCATGGAAGTTCCAAACACATTCCATCAAAAACAGGGAAAAATACTCTTTATTTTGGTACCAAATTAAAAAAATTTTAAACGTATTTTCGCTGCAAAAAACACGAAAAATCTTTTAGAGGATTTTAATTAATATCTTCGTTAATTTGGGTCATCCGAAGACGCAACCTAAGAACACTCTGGATCAAGTCTCCTTTCGCAAAAAAAGTTTTTCAATTCGGTCCATCCATTTAGGTGCTAGAGTGCCACAGACAGTTACACACACACACACGTCAAACTTACAACCCCCTTCCTTTGTTTGTCAGGGGTAAAAATTGCTAATAAATAAAATAATAAAACCTCAATACAGCGAATACCTATACAGCGAAGTACATTACAGTGAAATAGATATTCAAGCCCGTTTTAATTATTATTCCTCTGCTCGAAGAAACTTGCCGTTACAACGAACAAAATTTTGCAGTTCATTCAAATTCGTTGCCAAGGAATTAACTGCACTTTGAAGGGTTTTACTCATAGACTAATAATAAGAGTAGACCGAGCTATGGCAACCCTTTTGCTGCTCATAAACCAAACCATGTGACTGGTGGATATCCTAGCAACAGCGGGCGTTAATCGTAGCAGACGATCAACGCCAACGCGAAATAAAATAAACAGAATTGATGGAACTCGGAAGAATGATCTTTTATGGAGTCCGATTTGTAAATTTGTTATTCTAAGTTGTAAATATTTTGTTAATATAGTGAGTTTTTCGTTTAGATAGCATTGTGCATTTTCTTTAGTCAATTTCAATAACTCTCTAAGCAATAAAAGATGCAAGCGACCAAGAAGAATCAGCAAACGGTAAGATTTTTACCCACAGTTTCAATTTAAGATACCGATCAGTACATTTTTTGCGTTAACGCAAAACGTTTACGCCATTTCGTTCACGCCAACGCTGACAGCTCCAGATGAAAAAAAAGTTACCGAAAACTGATCAAAAACTATTACTAATGTCAAAATAATGCATAACTAAAAGAAAAACAGTTCAATCTCTGCACCTGGAAGTTTTTTTAATGAAAACACATTGTCTTAAAATACATGTCGAGTGCCAAACTATAGATAATGCTGCCATCTAACAACCATGCTGCCAAAGTCTTCGCCAAGCCCTTCCACTAGTCACGTGATACATCTATGAACCAATTTTCTTTATCAGCAAGAATGAGAAAGCTCAGTCTACTCTTATTATTAGTCTATGGTTTTACTACACAATTATTCATCTAAGTTCGTAAAACGTATACTGCCGTGGGCAGGCAAACGGTAGTATGTCTAACGAGCTGATATGTGCATCACATAACTTCCTTTTACACCAATTTCATGTTATTTCCCCATCTTTGCAATGTTAATGTGATTCAATAGTTTACTCTCTAAATATCACCAACAGCAGAGTTGGGCAACTTTTAATTGCACAAGCAATTAAAGATTAACAGTTGTTTAATTGTTAAACGTAACCACAACAATTGATCAATTGTAATTGTGGAAAATTACAATTAACAATAACTTAATTGTAGTTTACAACAGTTAACAATTAATTGTTAGTTGTAGTTTACCACAGTTAAGGGAACCGGGACGTTTCATACGTTCAAAAAATCAATTTTTCAATTTTAGCTGCATAAAATAAGGGACACTTCCCTGATTCCAAAAATGTATATATTGTGTGGGTATGTAATTCCGAAAGCTAATTAATTTACTATTTAAAATGTGAACCAAACGCCCCTTTTAAAGGGACGGTATCTGGATTGAATGTTGACAAACCACCTGTTTTTTTTTTTTCATCAAGTATTTTATGATTCAGTTACTTTTACTCTTTTTTATATTTACATAACGTAAACTTAAAAAATTCATCGGCGTAAGCAGTTTTGGAAGCGTATCGCATGCTTACCATCATTGTCAAGGTTAACACGTTTTCCCCGTTTTTCAGAAAACGCATATTTTTGAACTTTAGATACGCTTAGACAAAATTCATATCAATGTACGATTATGAAACTTTGTATTATAACATATACAAGCATTTTGCATGTGTTAAACTTTTTACTTTTGTTTAGGTACTATTGTATTTTTAGAAGGCTAATTTTAGTGAAAAATATCGTACTTTTTCGGGATTTAATGAAATACTAGGGTCTGGTGGGGGAAAGTGGTCAATGGGGTAAAGTGGTCATAATTCAAATAAATGGCTATAGCTTGGAAATTAATGTTCGAATGAATGTGAAAATTTTATTTTAGAGTAGTACATTTAGAAACTACATTTTAAATACAAAATTTTACAAATGGCAAAATTTTATTTAGTAAAAAGAAATATTTTGTGTAAATATGAAAATTTTAAAAATCTAAACACCTTTTTTAACTTTCATGCGAAATTTTGTTTGTTAGAATTATGAACAGATTGACTGCACAGGAAGCTTCCTACGTGTCTGAAGAACTCTTACTCATTAGCAGTTAGCTGAATCTATTTTGAATAACTTTTTAGAACAATTTAAGTAAGATGGGGTAAAGTGGTCATAATATTAGGCTTAACGAGTATTGTTCCTCTAAAGTCACTTAATCTTTAAGTATAAGGCAGATATAAATTAAATATTAATTTCACTTAATATGTATTGTTTTTAAAATAAACAGGGTTAAATATACGAGTATATGCGTATGTATACGCATATACTCGTGTAGGTACGTATATATACACATTCACATAAATGCACCAAAAAACACGTATTTGGGTATCTGCAAGTATTTTTTATCTATACAGACATACATTCGACTATACTCGTATATACCCGCTTCTACTCGTATATATACGAACACTTATATACTCAGGGAGACACGTATATACTCATACGTACTCGAGTAGACACTTACATACAAGCATATGATATACAGGGTGAGTCTAAACTCTTGGGCAACTTAATAAAAGGTATTAGACGGGAGGATAAGAGCAAGAATCATAAGAAACATATGGACACAAACTCACCGCTGACGCGCTACATGCAGGCAAAGCCAGAAACTGATGGATGCAAAAAAAAGTCTCAAATTTATTAGACAAAGATAATTTAACACAACATTTAAGGTTTTAAGAAAGTTTTAAAGTGATTGAGGAAATTTGCGACCGGCAGCTTTAATACATGCATCGCAATCACTCTGTTGCAATTACGAGACTTTTGAAAAACTTTCATCAGTCGCTGCGCCTTTGTTGCGATGTGTGTATTAGAGCTACTACAGGCAGTAACTGTCAACAACTGCTCTAAATATTTCGTAAAAACTAAATTGTCGGCTAAGATAATCTTTGTGTAACAATTCTGTGACCTGTTTTGCTAACATCAGTTTCTGACCTTGTGTGCATGTAGCGCGTCAGTGAAACAAGTTCCGTATGATTCTTTGCTTCTTATCCTCCCCTTTCACTCCACTTAGATTTTGCTCAAGATCTTGGATTCATTCTGTAAGCATTAATGTACATTAGCGGATAGACTCGTGGATATATGTACTGGTGTATACACGTAAATGCACGTATATACGTCTAATAGGTATATAATCGTGTTTACACGTAAACATACGTATATACTCGTGCTTCCATATATATACACACGTGAGTAGACACGTACAAACACGCACTGGATATATCCACGAATTAACTCGTGTATACTCGTATAAGTACGTATGCACACTTATATATGCGTCGACTATAGACGTATATACTCAGGCATGCACGTATATACTCGAGATACTTGCAAACACGCATATGATGTTCGTTTATACGCGTATATACTCGCATATACATGTGACACGTATATACTAGTGTAGACCACGTATTCACTCCTGTAGGCAACCAAGTATACATGCTCATATACTCGTGTATACACGTATATACTTAAGTAGGCATGTGCATGCATGTATCTGGTGTATACTTTTATCTATTCATATATGAACATGTTTACTCATGTCTACATGACACATATAGTATACTCGTGTATACCCGCATTTTTCTCGCATATATACTTGCAACTATAAAAATAACCTAAATGTACAAAAATTAGGGTTATTTGTAACGGTTTTGCATCTATTTTTAACTATGACCACTTTACCCCCATGCTATCACCACTTTCCCCCACCACATGGGGTAAAGTGGTCATAAATACAAAGGGAAAAGAAAATGTTATAAAACAACTTAAATCAATATTTTTTTTTCCTGAAATTCAATGCACCGTGTTCTTTACTAATGTAATGTAAAATAACAATAAAAAAAGTTCAAGTGTTTAAAGAATTTATTGTATTTATTATCCACCCAAGTTGAAAACCTGCGATTTTATGACCACTTTACCCCACCAGACCCTATATTTTAATTTTTTTTGTGTTTTTTTAATTTGAAGGTAACTGAAAAATAATAGGCTCACTGTAATTTGTGACCTTTTGCCTCTATAGTGTTAAAATTTAGAGTGATTTAATTCAGAATTGTATTTGCT
The DNA here is from genome assembly GCF_026930045.1 of Uloborus diversus. Taxonomy (NCBI): domain Eukaryota; kingdom Metazoa; phylum Arthropoda; class Arachnida; order Araneae; family Uloboridae; genus Uloborus; species Uloborus diversus. Next base: position 8,766,091 of record NW_026557876.1, on the reverse strand, counting down.
AAGCGTACCTATTTGCAGTCATAAATTTTCAAACTATCGTGCAACTATATATTTTCTATTTACTATTCAAAATTATATTCTTTAAGGAAAAAAAATATTTTTACTGGTTTATGATAAGATTACATTCTTTCTATACACAATAGCTTTTAAGTCACACTTGATTTTAAAAAGAATAAACACCTCGTGTTTGCAACAAAAAATTTGACTCTTTTCGTTGCCGAGAACGTCCCGGTTTCCTTAAGAATTAATTAATTGTTAATTGTGGTTTACTACAATTAACAATTGTCGGTTGTTCTGTGAATTTTAATTAAAACTAAGTCATAAAAAACTGCTGGTTTTGTACAATATATTCTACAGACGACAGGTCTACCTGGGACGTGGACGCTAAACGGATACCATATTACTATCTATTTAAATACACATGTTAGCAAAAAATAAAATATCAGTAAAATATCAGTAACTTTATTACGAGCAATAAATTATTTACTGCAGTATATGATTTTTCTCAAAAAATCTTATGGTTCCAGCAAAATTTCCTCAAAAAAGGTATATTTCAATTAAAAATTAAATTTTTTTCCGTATTAGTAAAAGTCCAAAGAACATCTGAGGGAAATTAAAGAAATACATCTTAATTACGCGATTAAAAAAATAAATAAATAAATAAATAAATAAAGTGATCTCTGAGATCTTACGTCCCCTGTCATGTCCTTCTTTCTCATTTCCCCTGTTACAGGTTAAACTATAAAACAATGATTTGCACAATTTTAAAACACTTAATTAAAACACTAACATTTACGTGTGGAAAAAAACTTGCCGAGACCAGAATAGTTCACGCGGCGAGCGAGCAATCAGTACTGAACGAAAATACGATTTCGAATAATATTTCGAACTCTGTATGCTGCGCTGTACCTATTGATACATTAAGTTAATTAATAGTTTTAATTGTTTCATAAAACAATTGAAAAAATTAATTGCAATTATTTTAATTGTGAAAAACGATTAACGTACATTAATCTAATTAAATTAATTGCAAAGTAAAATTAATAGTTTAATTGCAATTAATTTAATTGCGATTACTTTTTTAATCAATTAACAAGGTAATTTAAAAAATGATTGATTTATGCCCAACACTGACCAATAGTGGCCAAATTGAAATCAGATTTTAAAAAAATAAAACAAAAATCGCTAAATTTTACTTGGCGACAAAAGGCTGGCGATATATCGCCAAGTGTCCTCCAAATTACAACATCACTTGAGTTTGCATCGAAATTAACAACGATTCCTTCCCTCCAAAAGGTGCAAAAGACCCCTTTACAAACACCCGAATGCAACCAAAAGAGGAGGTGCACAACTAGACCTCACTAGAAGTCTACGTACCAAATTTCAACTTTCTAGGACATACCGTTCTTGAGTTATGCGACATACATACGCACATACAGACGTCACGAGAGAACTCGTTGTAATTAACTCGGGAAACCTCAGAATGGATATTTCGGGCGTCTGTATGTTCTTAGGTATATATGCACGTGTGGTCGGGTCAAAAGAAAAAACTCAGTCTATTGGGGATGAGTAATATGGAAATTAAGGTCGATTTTTGAGTGAAATTTTTTTTCTCGAATACAATACTTCCTTTTTTGTAAAAGGAAGTAAAAATGAGTTTAAGACATTCGAAGAAGCACGTGTCGGATTTAGCACTAACAATCGGGAAATGCTGGAATTTGACGTCTTTTTCACGTTTTTCTAACCGACTTCAAAAAAGGAGGTTATGATTTCGTCATGTGGCTTTTTATGTATATTTTCGTATTACTTGAAGAATATTAAACCGATTTGAAAAATTCTTTTTGTATTTGGAAGGGTATACTTCCCAGATGGTCCCATGTTAATTTTGTCTGGATCTGATGAGGGATCTCGGAGAAATCTAAGAAACTTTACATTTCATACCTTGTTGCTACGTAGACCAGCTTTCGTCACTGCGCGATACGACACTCGCAGGTCACGTGGTTTTGACGTGAATGATGAATTCTCGACGGAGGAATCTTGTCTTGAACAATATTAAATTCTCAAGCATCGAAATGTTTGATTTTCACGGAGCCGCCTGTTAATTTTAATTATAGTCTTACTAATGTATTTATTACTCATGCTAAATGTATTTTGCTACGAAAATAGTTGAATTAATTTAATATAAAAAAAGTTTTGGTAAAAACTAACTTCATTTATCATTAAAGTTTTTTTTTTCTTCAAATGTTTCAGTTTTGAAACATATTTCGTGTCCAATTCAAGGGAAATTGAAGACAAAATTCCCCCCCCCCCCCCGCCGATTAACTTTATATTCCTTATTAATTACACATCGGAACTGATGTCTAATTTCTGAAGTTTGACAAGTAGTCTAGATTTAATATTTCATGACGCCGTCAGTTTAATTTAGTTATGGCAGTAGTAATTAACAGACTTCGTTTGAATTTTTTTTTATGTAATATGCTCCCCGATTACTAGAAGACGCCTCGACCGATTAGAAAAATTCTTTTTCTGTTTTGAAACGGTATACTTCTCCCAGTCGTTTAATGGTCTTCAAGTCCGGGTATGAGGGATCCTGGAGAAATCGTGGAAACTCTTCAAAGTTCATACTCGCACTTTGTTGTTTGTAAATTGAAAGAGTCTCACTTAGTGAACCGATTTTTATGGATTTTTGTTTAATGGAGAGGAGTGATCTAACTTAGATCCCAAACCTTTGCTTCAACCTATTTGTTCTTTAGAAAAAAGTTATGGGCAAAAAACAATAAACTTCAATAAATTTCAATATTAAACGATTAAATACAAAATCCATTGTTAAAGAAAGTGCCATAAAACAAAGGTACTTTCTTTACTCAATGTTAAAGAAAATACCATAAAACATTAATATAAATTTGGGGAGCCCGTTATGGGCATGGGAGAGGGGTTTGAGGGGTATTTTTCCTTTTTAGGGGGGCTCTTGCTTTGGAGGAATACCCCTGACAAATGTTTGTTAAATGATACCTTCTTCTGAGGCTCATAATTAAAAACAGAAGTGCCATTATTCTTGAAACTACACATAATAACTGTTCACTTTTCAATATGCAAGCTTATCTTAATATATAAAAATCTTCTGTGCGGACGTTTGTCACCATAAGGCTTTTAAACGGCTGAACCGATTTTGATCAAATTTTTTGTGTGTAATTACGTTGTGGCAAGCATGGTTTCGAAGCGCGATAGATCGAATCGGAAACGTTTTTGTTAATTAATTAATTTAAACATTGGATGGTTATCTCCCAAATGATTAATATTTATTTTAAGCTACTGTTGAGCGAGAACTGAAATAAATATTTAATCCGTTGCCAAAGGACAATAAGAAAGCCAGCGCTGCTTTTTGTAATGAAATTTCCTACTGTGATATGTCATTTGAGAATAGATAAAACGTAGAGAGAGAGAGAGAAGCCTTCATTTCTTTAAAAAAAAAAATGATTTTAGGTCCCGTGATACATTTTAAAGTAAAGTACTGGAAGAAATCGGGTTTATTTCACTAGGTTCACACAACACGTATCTTCTATCGTCGTAGTTGAACCATTTGACCGGATCGGTGCTTTAGGTTTTCCTAACCAAATGATCATAGTACCGTAGCTAGCAACATTTGTTTTTCGGCTGAAATCCATCTCAGTTTTGAAGTTTGAAAAGTTTTCGTTCAAAAGATCGGACCGCTAATCGATCGGAGTTATCTTCGCTCACTGATCAGCAGGATTACAGTAACGTGGTGTCTTGGCGACTTTGGCTATAAACAATAGAGTTTCGTGATCATTTGTTTACATTTTAAAGCTACTGTTAATGTAATTTATTGTATTTTTTGTCGAAATATTACAAATTGGAAAGAATTGTTTTTCGTTTTTTAAGAGTTTTTAGTCATTTTAATTGAAGAGTGCGTTTATTTTACATCGGGAGGGGGGGGGATGAGTGGTTTTCGCTTATTCAGGGAACTGTTTTAACTTTATCATTTTTTAAAAATAATATCCTTTCGATTGTTTTACTCTTTTTCATATGGGGGATGTTGCAGCGGGATTTCCCGTTTGTTCTAGATGGGTAGTTAGATTTTTACACTTAATATCTGAGGAAGCTTTTTATCCTTTGAGTATGGCTGAAGGAACAAACCATCAAGTACGGGAGAAAAAATAGTTAATAAAACAACTGTTTAGCGGGCATTAGATAAATCAAGTTGTAATAAATATACGCATTCTTACAATGTAGCAGCTTAAAACATTTTTCTTTTACTTATTTTTTTTCAACAGAATGGTTCAAACACCTGATAGCTTGAAAATTTTTAACTTTTCAATTTACAAAGTTTGAACATAACAACGTCTGTCGGAGCCTCTAGTTATAAATATAGTTTGTAAAACTACTTTATCCGTATAAAAGGCTTGCAGATGCTTCGTTTATTTATGAATGTGAAGGAATCGATTTTATCTTATATCCGCCCCCCCCCCTTCCTTTTTTTTCAAAACTATCAGTTTTTTCTCTATTCTTAACTACACCTATTACTGACTACATTCTAATTAATACATTTTTAATAACGGTAATTATTTCATTTTTGAAGCACTACAATCTTTTTCCTCTCTTGACAAGCCAAACCGTTTTTGTACTAGTTAGTAATTAAATAATACTAAAATCTGCATAAAAACATTTTTTATATTAAAGACGTGAACTTAAAATGTTGCACAAATTGCGAAGTTTTTTACTTTAAAAATAACTTTATCCTTCGTCGTCAAAAAAGGCTTTTAGAACTGGTGTTATGCCTAAGAAAATGAAGCAGAAATTTAAATGGAAAGAAAAATAATTTCGTCTCTGCTTGAGGGTTTTATAGCGCAAAAATATTTTAAAGAAATAGGAAAAAAACGAAATTAATACCCAAAATGAGGAATAAAAGGAATAGTTTGTATTTCAGACATGCTTTCGAAGTTTGCACCCCGCAGACACTCATTAATTCTTTTACAAAATTCAAAAGAATTTCGCTTCTTATCTTGCAAATTGATTTTTTTGCAGTTTCAGCTTTTTATATTGCATTTGTTTAATTTGCCGTTGCACGTCGTCTACTCTTTTAAAAAAAGAGTGCTCTTTTAGGAGGAAAAACTTTTCAAAGATTAACAAGTTCTTTATTTAAAATAACTTTTTTTGTTCTTTAAAGTAAAAATACCGCTTTTGATTTTATTACAATACTGGTGGTACCCGCACGGCTTTGACAGTAGTAGAAAATTAAAAGGTAATTTGGTTCGTCTGTATATTTACAAATAATGGATATGATTTCTCGCCAATTTGCTATGTTCAATTGCTCGCCCAAGTTCCCCGTTATGATAATTTCGTAATTCACTCTTTCACGTTGTGATAATTTGCTCGATAAAATGTTCTTAAAATTGGAATGGAAAAAGAACAAAATCGAATTTTCTAAAAATCGCTTCGAGGTGCACACCTCCATGCTACAAATTAACTTCGTGCCAAATTTCATGAAAATCGGTCGAACGGTCTAGGCCCAGCGGTTCCCAAACACGGAATCCTTAATAATTTTCTTTTACTTCAAGGAACCCCATTTTTATATATGACAAAGAAACAAAATGTTAACTATCTAGGAGTCAAATGATAAAGCTGAAAAATTATTCTCGTTCGATTACTTTCTTCTGCATAAAAAAACTATTAATTAACAAATTACCGCGTTTTAAGGTGCAATAAATCGATCATAAACATTTTTGGAAGCTATCTGTCCGTCTGTTTGTGTCAAACTAATTCAAAACGTAATGCATGGAATTGGAAGAAACTTGGTATACATCATTTTGAGAGCTACTGTTGATTAGTTTTGGCACAGATATTTTCAGAAGTTGGCCCAATCGAACGTTTCCAATTTTAGCGTGACTGCTTTGTGTCAAACAATAAGTCAAGGATTCGCATAAAAATTGGTACACACTCAAAGGGAGAAGTGAAGATAGTGTTTTTTTCCCCACGAATCATTTCTAAAGAATGACAACAGAATGTTTTTTTTTGAGCAATCACGATTGCTTATTGCTTTCATTTGACTGTTTTTGGCGTCCTTTGATTTTATTTTCCCACCGCCACCCTCCGCACCATCAAATACAAATACAAATACAAATGTGACGACCAGCAACAGGCACTGGGCCCAGCTAGGCTGGTCCTAGTCAATTAATTAGTCCCCAATGAAGATCAATGGCCCTCTTAAAGCTATCCACTCCCTTGCTCATTACCGCCTCTTCCGGTAAGCTATTCCAAGTGCCCACGACCCTGCTAAAGTAGTAGTTTTTTCTGATTTCCAGGTTAGCCTGAGATTTAAATAGCTTAAAACAATGACCCCTTGTCCTGCTTTCCCCGCAAAAATTTAATCCATTTACATCTTTCATTTTGATAAATTTAAATAACTGAATCATGTCCCCTCTGACTCTCCTTTGCTCCAGGCTATACATGTTAAGCCTATTAAGTCTGGTATCATAATCTAAATCTGAGAGTCCCCTTACTAATTTAGTTACCCTTCTTTGAACCCTTTCCAATACAAAAATATCTTTCTTCAGATAAGGCGACCAAAACTGAACAGCATACTCCAAATGAGGTCTTACTAAACTCCTATATAAAGGCAGAAGAACTTTCTTAGATTTGTTTGAAATAGAGCTATTGATGAACCCAAGCATTTTGTTGGCTTTGTTACTAGCAATACTGCACTGTTGACTAAACTTGAAGTCCTGATTTATAAAGACACCCAGATCCATAACATTTTCTGCCTGATTAGTGACTGAACCCTGTAAACGATATCTCATACGCTTATTTCCATGACCTAAGTGTAGCACTTGACATTTCCCTACATTAACTGCCATACCCCATTTATCTGCCCACTTAGTAATATGATCTAAATCCTCTTGCAGCTGTTTTACTTGTTCTTCATTTTCGACAATCCCCATAACTTTTACATCGTCAGCAAAACAATTCATGCATCACCGTCGACCGACTCCTCACGATGCTGCTCCTATAGCGAAAGCCGTCTCCAGGTTGCATCCATGTCCTACACACACGCGCATACATACACAACTACACACACACACAAGCATATACACAGATACACCTACGTACACCTACATACACATACATACACGCATACATACAGACACCTACACATACACAAAAACATACACACAACTACCCACACATTCATGCCTGCACACAGACACAAACACATGCCTGCACACACATACACATACCCCCCCCCACACACATTCATACACACAACTACCCACACACTTATGCCAGCACACAGACACAAACACACATGCCTACACACACACAAACACACAAGCATATACACAGATACACCTACGTACACCTACATACACATACATACACGCATACATACAGACACCTACACATACACAAAAACATACACACAACTACCCACACATTCATGCCTGCACACAGACACAAACACATGCCTACACACACATACACATACCCCCCCCACACACATTCATACACACAACTACCCACACACTTATGCCAGCACACAGACACAAACACACATGCCTACACACACACAAACACACAAGCATATACACAGATACACCTACGTACACCTACATACACATACATACACGCATACATACAGACACCTACACATACACAAAAACATACACACAACTACCCACACATTCATGCCTGCACACAGACACAAACACATGCCTACACACACATACACATACCCCCCCCCCCACACACATTCATACACACAACTACCCACACACTTATGCCAGCACACAGACACAAACACACATGCCTACACACACACAAACACACAAGCCTATACACAGATACACCTACGTACACCTACATACACATACATACACGCATACATACAGACACCTACACATACACAAAAACATACACACAACTACCCACACATTCATGCCTGCACACAGACACAAACACATGCCTACACACACATACACATACCCCCCCCCCACACACATTCATACACACAACTACCCACACACTTATGCCAGCACACAGACACAAACACACATGCCTACACACACACAAACACACAAGCATATACACAGATACACCTACGTACACATACAGACACCTACACATACACAAAAACATACACACAACTACCCACACATTCATGCCTGCACATAGACACAAACACATGCCTACACACCCCCCCCCCCATACACATACCCCCCCCACACACATTCATACACACAACTACCCACACACTTATGCCAGCACACAGACACAAACACACATGCCTACACACACACATACACATAACCCCTACACACAAACACACACGCCAACATGCACACACTTGTGATTGCGAAAAACATAATTTGAATTCACGATGTGAAAATTCAAATTAATTTTTCTTTTGTCAAGCGTTACTACTTAAAGGGTAAATGCTCCGGTAGTCGGCCATTTAAGAGATGAGTTGTTGAGTTTTGTTAACCTATAAATTTCAGCTATCAATACAACAACAAAAACAATGTATACCTTTAGGCTGTACATTTTTGATAATGATCCACTAACTTGTTTCTGGAATATTTTTTTTTTTATTTTAAAAACCAAGCTGTAGTTAGTACGAGAAAATGCTCACCTTTCAGTGACTTTCGTAATTATGCGATTTTTTAATCATCGTACATGATAAGACAGGCCTGTTATTTGACAGCACATATTATCACGCTAAAAGAAGGATCCATTATTCTCTCTAAAATACAAAAACTAATGATTTTCTTTCAAGAAAATCCTTTTGAAGCAGAATAAATAAATGCAGATATTTTCCCAGAGTTAATCCCGTGCCTTCACTTCAGTTAATTTTGCGACCCTACGAAGAATATTTGCATCTAATTGTGCCCTTTCTAATTAATTTCTAAATTTGGTGATGTAAATAACTTCTTTCATAATCAATTGTTAATCATTCGAATATTTTCAGAACTATATGTCTCAGATGCTTCCTTTTTCTGAATAGATTTCAGTCAATACTGATTTCCAGGAATTTGTTCAGACTAATTTTAAGACTTCATTCCTTAATCTGGATTATTTCTGCCGAAAATACATTTTTTAATTACTTTTTTAAACATTAGTGCAACTCTGATATATTACTGGTGATGTGTTTCCATTTTTAGAACTGCCTTCTTTGAAGTATGGGGAAATCTAACTTTTCAATAATATCTCTTCAGGTGGGTTTTATTTTCTGTATTTATTTTTTTACTGGGATTAGTTAAATGTAAAAAAAAAATCATTGAAATGTGTGTCTGGTTGAAAGCATTACATATGATTTGTGTTTTTAATTAATTCCTGCTTTAGTTTTGTCGGTAAATATTTTTATTTTATCTTAGAATAAACTAAATGATTTTGTTCATTCTTTCATAGCTGTCCTAACTCATTGTTTTAGCATGGATTAAGCATTTACTTTTGAAAAATAATATTTGTACGGTTTTGAAAACTAACTATTTGCGATTCCGAGTAAATATTTGTAAAATGGAACAGGTATTTATTTGCCCTATTTTAACCAACACTCATTATCCTTACGGACTATGGCGACTAAAATTTAGTCTCTAAATAATAAATATTAAAAACTGTGGTCATCTGTAACCATAGTATCTGAAAAATACGAACAACATAAACTTTAGCCAAGTGAGGATAGTAAGAAATTTGCGATTGCTCAATAACTGATCTTGAAACGCTCAATCTTTTGAAAGAAAGTATATATATATATATATATATATATATATATATATAGTTAATAGAGGTCATTTAGATTCATTCGGCTGTTAAAAAATTAATTGTATTTTCGAACGACCTCATGGAAAGTAGTGATGTGTCGTTCATGAACGAACATATCTAAACTGCGGACTGCTAAAAATGAACTGTTGTACTTTTGAATGATGAAAGGATAAAAAAATTGTCCTGACAGCATTTGTTTCAGCTCATTTGTTCATTGATTTTAACTTTTATTAGTCTTTGAGTTTACTACACAAGTAACCAAATAGTAGCTGCTTTTTCTATTTTATAATTAATGATGCCGGAACAGAACCTGCTAGTTTTGGAATGGAAAATAGGTGTCTTACCACTCGAGTACCGTGAAATATCTTTCAAAATGAAATAAAATTGCTTTCGACATCTAAATCTAAAAACATTTTTTGGTTAAACATTTACTGAAATGTTTTCTTACATTCGTTGCTGTACTTGCTTTCTTTTTCTTAAGTCATAACCAATAGATTGAAATACTTTCAATGTAAGTGAGTAACTTTTGCTGAGAGGTCCCCTGTCTCTTTTTACTTCCTTTTACAAAAAAGGCAGCATTGTATTCGCGAAAAAATTTCGCTCAAAAATCGACCATAATTTCCATTTTGCTCATCCCTGAATGAATGTTGAATTTTTTTTTTCGACCCGACCACACGTGCATGTGTACCTAAGAAGGTATAGACACCCAAAATATCCATTTTGACGATTCCCGAGTTAATTACAACGAGTTTTCTAGTGACGTCTGTACGTACGTATGTATATGCGCATGTGCGTATGTATGTCGCATAACTGAAGAACGGTATGTCCTAGAAATTTGAAATGTGGTACGTAGACTTCTAGTGGGGTCTAGTTGTGTACTTTCTCTTTTGGTTGCATTCGGATGTTTCAAAAGGGGTCTTTTACGCATTTTTGTGGGGAAATCATTGTTAATTTCGATGCAAACTCAAGTGGTGTTTCAATTTTGCGGACACTTGGCGATAGATTGCCAGGCTTTTTTCGCCAAGTTTTATCGCCTACTTGGCGACAAATTTGTCAATTTCTTATTATTTTTTTAAAAAATCCGGTTTCAATTTAGCCATTGTTGGTGATATTAAGAGAACTCACTATTGAATCACATTAAAATTGTCAATAATGGAGAAATAACATTAAATTGGTGTAAAAGGAAGTCATATGATGCACACATCAGCTCGTTTTTTAAAAGGAGCGAGTTCTATGTAAGAATTAAAAACATGAGTTATCCTCTAGTGAAATGATCATGAAAAAGTAAAACATTTCTCATATCTACATATATGCACACAGATGTAAATTTATGTACGCGTATATTATGAACATCAGCAGAAAAATATTTCGACATAATTTTAGAGTTTGTATGTTACACAAATCTGTCAAAAAGTTGTCAAAGTTGTGTGGATTTTACCGAATTTCAGAGAGCGAAAAAGACAACTCTCTACTATACATATGTAAAGGAGGGTGACCCAAAGCGGGTATGTCGCCCAAAGCAGGTAGGCCTTTGTATGTCCCCCCCCCCCCCCGGTGTGTTAGCGCGATGAATACACTGTTAAAAATTCAGGAAGATTTCCTGGTAATTGTTACTGTAAAATGACGGACTAACGCATAGCTGATTTTTACGGTAATTTATACCGGAGAAATAAGCGATCCCAGCGCCAATTGGTTGCTGCGGCCTACCGAGGATACCGTAAAATTTTACAGCAACATTTGATTTTTACGGTAATAGTTACTGGCAACATGGATGCCAGTAACAATTACCGTAAATTTTCCGGAACATTTTTAAGTGTACGTATGTCACGTTTACCCGAACACCCCCGAGTTATCAGTTCTAGCGAAGGAGTAGCAGAGCTGCATGTCGTAACCAGACTTAAAATTTTAAAAAATGATACATTTCTTTAAAAAAATGAAATTTTCTAACTTGTGATTAGTTGAAGACCAGATTATTTTTTTGATTGTCAATAATATTAACTTAGTTTGACACTATCCTCCTATAAACTACGATGAGATTCCGTTTTTTTTTAATTATTAATTTAAGGTTAAAATTATTGAAATAAAAAACGTACCTATGGGCAAAGCGGATATAGGATTTAATCATATATTTATTTAAGAATTCTTCACTCGTGTGCTGACTTAGATTTTTCTCTTTCAATAAGATGAGTGTAACTATAAAAAGTTTAAGTAGTTTTTGGATTTTTATCGCAGCAGTTTTGATTTTATATCCTACTAGCTGTACCCGACGCGCGTTGCTACGCCAACAAAAAAATACATCATTATACTGATTTTCATGACAATCGGTTGAACGGGGCAGAAGTTGCTACTCTGCAGTGCCACCTGGTGGCGAGTGGCTTCAATGAGCATATTATGCACCTTCTCCGTGGAAAAATACATATATATAGCAATTTTCATAATAATCGGTCCAGGTATTTAGTGAAGCCGTGACTCTACTCAAATTTTGTACTCACGCAGTTTGCAAGATCGCTAAAAATATCAAATAGAAAAAGTTTTAAATCCCCCCGTTGCATGAAAAGCCATAAAACAATAAAGAAAAAAATTATTTGTTCAAACTCAAGAAAAATGGCAACAGCTAACTTCTTATCAATGAGATCCTTCACGCGAATTAATTTCTGCAGCCGATCATTTTATTCGTATTTATCCAATGGATTGTGACTTAAATTGGAATAAAAAAGGATCGGATTTTTTTCGAACTGGTCTATAAACATTCCCAGTACCAAAAATAACAAACGGTGAAAGTTTCAGCCAAATCTGCCGGGTAGTTTTTGAGTTCATGGATGACATACAGACAAACATTATTTTATATATATATAGATCAAGGTTCTTGAACCTAAAAACAAAAAATGATTTTGGTACTATTTCAACCCCAATATTCATTTATTAATAACATTACAAATACTCGAAAAACTTGCTTTGCACTATCACGGAGTCCAAAGCGTGTAATCTTAACTAATTGTGGTTTGGTACATTTGCCAATCAAATACAGTGAAACCTGCGTATAACAATAAAGTCGGATCCCGACTTACGCGAGGGATGCGTTCCAAGACTCCTCGCGTAAGTTGAAATTTAGCGTTGTGGAAAAGTGTGGTTAATATGATTTTTTGATTAACTTACCCAATCATTTGAGACATTTTTAAATGCCTTTTAAACTGTTTTAGACCATTTTTACTTCCTTTTACAAAAAAGGAAGTATTGTATTCGCGAAAAAATTTTCACTCAAAAATCGCCCTTAATTTTCATTTTGCTCACCCCCAAATGAATGTTGAGTTTTTTTTTCGATTCGACCACATGCGGAAAAGTGCCTAAGAATGTATAGACACGCGAAATATCCATTTTGACCATCACCGAGGTAATTACAACGACTTTTCTCGTGACGTCTGTATGTATGTGCGTATGTGTGTATGTGCGTATGTGCGTATGTATCTCGCATAACTCAAAAATGGTATGTCCTAGAAAGTTGAAATTTGGTACATAGACTCGTAGTGGGGTCTAGTTGTGCACCTCCTATTTTGGTTGCATTCGGGTGTTTCTAAAGGGGTCTTTTGCACCTTTTTGGGGGGAAATCATTGTTAATTTCGATGCAAACTCAAGTGGTGTTATAATTTGGCGGTCACTTGGCGATATATCGCCAGTCTTTTGGTTGCCAAGTTTTGTCGCCAACTTGGCGAAAAATTTGGCGATTTTTTTTTTTTTAAATCTGCTTTCAATGTGGCCATTGCTAGTGATATTTAAAGAGTTAGAGAGAGAATCCCATTAAAATTGCAATAATAGGGAAATAGCATTAAATTGGTGTAAAAGGAAGTCATGTGATGCACACATCAGCTCGTTAAACTATATATTACCGTTACTTACATTAAGAACTGAATTTTATCGTATTTTTGAAAAAGCTGCATTATTTAACAAAAAATACTGTTACGATGAACAAAATCAATGAGCAATGGGAGAGACAGACATAACAATAAAACAGTACGGTACGTGCTATATGTGGTAATAATAAAGCACTGTACTATAAGAGTGCAATACAATAGATACAATAAGTTACTTTTATAACTTCAAAATTGAAGATGATGATTTATGCTGAGCAATCTGATAGTCATTCTAATATATTTTTAAATACAGTAGCTTTGCATTTACTTTTATAACATTTACATCAATGGTAACACCCCTTTTTCAGGATTTCCATATATTCTACAATACAAGAGCAGATTCTAATTTTATATTGTTTGCATTTTGCTTAAACACTACTCTGCGAGCTACATATTAAAACTAAGCTCTGGACACTGATTTCCTTTTTCTCTTGACTTTTAATTATACGTATGAAAGATTCACTCATACCTAATTGTCGTGCTACCTTCGACCCACTTTCTAGTTGTTCAAACGTATCAAAAATCTTTACCTTTTCTTAAATTGCTGCAAATTTTCGCTTTTTGTTCCCATCTTCAAACTTTAGATGAAGCCTAAGTGCCACAATATTTCATTACCTTTTATATTTAGAATAAATAAATGAAAAATATGAGGAGTGGTGATAGATAAACACTAATAAAGCTATGTTAATAGTATGGTGTGTTGGAACTTGCGCTGTCAGTGATGCTGAAAGGCTGAAAATACATTCACGAAGTCAACGTTTAGTAGTCAATAACAAAGCTGAAACTTAGCATCACGATTCCTTTCCAAATATTTTCGTGTTGAGAGCGAGACATTCGCTTTAGCTCTAAAATTCGTTGCTCCTTAAAAACTCGCATTATAGACGTTTCGCGTAAGTCGGATCGCGTTGTAGCGGGAGTCGATTGTACTGTCTATAACAATAAACCTATCTATAACGATATTTTCCTCGTTCCCATCAAAATGTCAGCGTTCGTAATCAAACTGTTGAAAACGATAACCTGTATATAACAATGTTTTTTTTTTAGGTTCCTACAGAATCGTTGTTCACGGGTTTTACTCTACGAAGTTATGAATGATTAAAGTAATTGACTAGTAACCTGCCATTATATAACAAAATATAAAACAGTTGTGCTTATCTAATTTAAAGTCAGCACAATTGTTTATAAAACAAACAAATAACTGATTAAATTAATAGACTAATTAAATGCCGTCCTAGAAAATAACTTTTTAAAGTTATACTTATCCTATTGAAATAAAAAATCTAAACACACGAGTCAAGAAATTATAAATAAATATATGATTAAATCCTATACCCGCTTTGCCCGAAGGCACATTTTTTATGTTAATAATTATAATCTTAAATTTAAAAAAGAAACAAACGAAATGACAATTCTAGTTTGTAGGTGGATTTTGTCAGAAAAACGCAATGTTATTAACAATTGAAAAAAAAAAAATAACCTGGTATTTGACTAATCACAAGTTACCTCTCTAAAAAACCAAAAAAAAAAAGAAGAAGTTTCGTATTATTTTTTTTTTTTTTAAATTTTAAGCCTGATCGCGCCATGTCGCTTCACTGGGACTTATTAAAACTCGGGGATGTTCATGTAAACACGACGTACGTATGCATCTCCGCTTACACACCATGGGGGGGGGGGGCATACGAAGGACTACCTGCTTTGGACCACCCTCCCCTATTGTTGCGATTTTATAAAGTAGAACTTGGAATTACTGACAATGTAACTTTCTTTACATTGTAAATAATTTTTGAATTTCGCGTTTTGTATTGATTTTAGTTTTAAATACTCTTAAAAATAAAATAATTGAGTATGCATTTTATGTAACATGACATTTAGGATACCATTGTGTAAGGTTGTAGAGTTGATTTGAATGTTTACTTCATTTACAACAACTAATTTCAAAATGACTGTTGCTTTGTGCTGGAAAATCAAAGTATTTTAAGCTTCGGGTTTGTTATAGCCCCAAAGGGCATGGATACAGTGTGATTTATAAAGTTGAATTTGGAATTTGCCTGAGTTTATAAATTAAAACTAGCTTTCGTTTACATTAGTAGCAACGTATATCAAGCACAAATTGGCAAATTGATTGTTGGCACGCGTTTCGAGACTTAAGGAACTTATTTTGCAATCCAAAGAATTGTGCGTTTAAGGATAAGGGTTACAGTACCTCAAGAACGATCAAACAATTTTAAAAAAAACCATTGCTTATTTCCAAACAAAAAGTTATTCCAAGCACAGAGGAAAAGTTTCATCGGTTTACTTCAAACGCTTAATGAATGGTTTTAGGTCATGCTCGCTCTGTGCTCTTATTCAAAAGAAAAACTTTAAATTGTTTTTTCTGAATGATCGTTTTTTTTAAATGTGTGTGTGTGTGTTTTCATGTCATTAGAATCCCTCAGGATTTTTTTTTCTATTAAAAATACAGCTTACGAGCAATACTATTTGCAGTTCGGATAATGTATTTAACAAAACATGCATTGGATAAACATTTTATAAATTACTCGAATTTTTAGAGCATGTTATACACATAATTACTCTCAGAAAATTTTCCAATAAATATATAAGCAAATAAATGCACAGATTTTTAGAGATTATTATTGTGATCGTTTAGCAAAAAAAATGATTTTTAAAAAATAGCAAAAACAAAAAAGGCCTTAATTTTTTTCTTCAAAAATTGAAATTTTTCAAACGTATTTAATTTTTTTTAAAGTTGGAACTATTTTAAAATTTTGAATTTAAAATATTGATTGTGAAATAAGTATACATGTTATGGTTTGGAAGAAAAACAAAATTTACTTAAATTAAAAAAAAAGTTTTGAAGACATTGTGACCGCAAGGATAAAAAATCTTTTCTCTGATAATTTTTCATACAAAAGATCGCATTTCTTTGCAGTGAAAAATAGGTTCCTTGAAACCCCGAAACACGAGATCGAAATCAATTTTCTAATTTGTGCATTGTATACATTCTTTACTGTATCTACTTTGTTGCACAAAAGTATCTATTCATTTCCCAGCCTTTGCTGCTTTCATTTCATAGCATTTTAGCATCACGAAGTATTTGAAGATTCAAAAAGCAACGTGATTTTCTATTTCTTCAAATCCTTATATTTTCTAATTTGCGCATTATGTGCGTTCTTTATTGTTGCACTTTGTTGCACAAAACTATCTATTCATTTCACTGCTTTTATTTCCGAGTATTTTAACATCACAATGTATTTGAGGATTGAAAAAGCAACGTTATTTTCTATTTCTTCAAATCCTTCTATTTTCTAATTTGTGCATTATGGGCGTTCTTTACTGTAGCTACTTTGTTGCACAAAAGTATCGATTCATTTCACAGCTATTGCTGCTTTCATTTCTGAGTATTTTAACGTCACAATGTATTTGGGGATTCAAAAAGCAACGTTATTTTCTATTTCTTCAATTTTTTTAAAATTTTCTAATTTGTGCATTATGTGCATTCTTTACTGTAGCTACTTTGTTGCACAAAAGTATGCATGTACTTTTGTGCAACATGTTTGAAGATTCAAAAAGCAACAATATTTTCTATTTCTTCATATTTTTATATCTTTGTGATAGGAATTCCACGAAACTAAATCCTTCAGAGGGATGAAAAAAAAAAATCTTTTCTTCCAAGAGGGAGATAGACAGGACAGATAATTTCTGTTCGGATCGTCCTTCTGCAAAATGGAATAGAAGAGATAAAAGCCTCCTCCCTCTTCTCACCCCCATTTGGGCTTAAATTTGGCGGAAGAGAAAGAGACGAATAGGGGATTTTATTTTTGGCTTCCAAAAATAACTTCTGGATTCGCCCATCTGGCAGTTTATTTTCCAGGAAGCATACAGTCCTTCTTCTGAAATATATTTTAATGTGGGTTTGATAATACGAAGCTAGGGCTGATGTTTTAGCATTGAAGATGGTGTAAATTAGGATAGTTCGACTCAATTTTTATTTTATTGATAACTAGTGGTACCCCCGCACGGCTTTGCCCGTAATAGAAAAATTAAAAGGTCTTTTGGTTCGCTTGTATATTTACAAATAATGTATGTAGAATTTTCTCGCCAATTGGCTTGTACCCATGTTACGGTTCCACGTTATGATAATTTCGTATCTCGCCAATTGGCTTGTGCCCATGTTACGGTCCCACGTTATGATAATTTCGTAATTTACTCGCCCATCTTATGATAATTTTGTTCTTAAAATTGGAATAGAAAAAGAACCACATCGAATTTTCGAAAAATCACTTCGAGGTGCACACCCCCATGCTACAAACTAACTTTGTGCCAAATTTCATAAAAATCGGCAGAACGGTCTAGGCGCTATGCGCGTCACAGGGATCCAGACATCCTACAGACATCCAGACATCCTCCGGACAGAGAGACTTTCAGCTTTATTATTAGTAAAGAAGAATAAATAAGAAATGTTTGCATATCGCAGAAATTTGAAATACGAAAGTATGCAATAAAATGGCCTAAGTTAGGACTTTGCTAAGCGGTAACTTTCATAAAATCATAGGTGAAATCTCACCCTTCATCGATTTTTCTTGGGCGTCTGCTTCCTTTATTCTTAGGGGGGATTATTATCTTAATTGAAGGACAGAGTTAAGTTAATCAAAAAATGCACAGTATTTTAAGAACACACAATATATTACCAGATTATTTACAACTAAAAATAACTATTTTCAATTCGGACTTCAAACTATGCTCCATCAAATTTACATTTGTCAGCTCACTTCACTTTAGATAACGAGCTGATGTGCGCATCACATGACTTCCGATAACGAGCTGATGTGTGCATCACATGACTTCCGATAACGAGCTGATGTGTGCATCACATGACTTCCGATAACGAGCTGATGTGTGCATCACATGACTTCCGACAACGAGCTGATGTGTGCATCACATGACTTCCGACAACGAGCTGATGTGTGCATCACATGACTTCCGACAACGAGCTGATGTGTGCATCACATGACTTCCGATAACGAGCTGATGTGTGCATCACATGACTTCCGATAACGAGCTGATGTGTGCATCACATGACTTCCGATAACGAGCTGATGTGTGCATCACATGACTTCCGATAACGAGCTGATGTGTGCATCACATGACTTCCGATAACGAGCTGATGTGTGCATCACATGACTTCCGATAACGAGCTGATGTGTGCATCACATGACTTCCGATAACGAGCTGATGTGTGCATCACATGACTTCCTTTTGCGCCAATTAAATGATAAGAGAGGCTTGGAGTAAGCATAGAAACATTTTGAATATTATAAAGTTTGTTGCGAACCGAAGCATAAAAAAGTTTTACACAGATTAATTTTCCCAATATTGGACATTCTGTTGTGATTCAATGGTTAACTCTCTAAATATCAGCAGTAGTGGCCAAAATTAAACCATATTAAAAATAATAATAAAACAGCCAAATGTGTGGCCAAGTTGGCGACAAAGCTTGGCGACATATTGCCAAGTGTCCACCAAATTATAACACCACTTGAGTTTACATCGAAATTAACAATGATTTCCCCCAAAAAAGGTGTAAAAGACCCCTTTGGAACATCCACATGCGGAAATTCACAACTAGACCCCGCTAAGAGTCTATGTACCAAATTTCATCTTTCTAAGACATACCATTTGTTAGTTATGAGATATACATCCGCGTATACACACATAGATACGGACGGACGTCACGAGAAAACTCGTTGTAATTAACTCGGGAATCGTCTCAATGGATATTCCGCGTGTCTATACGTTCTTGGGCATACATCCACGCGTGGTCGGGTTGAAAAAAAAAACTCAATATTCATTCGGTGGCGGGCAAAATGGAAATTAAGGCCGGTTTTGGGGTGAAATTTTTTTAGCGAATACAATACTTCCTTTACTTCGTAAAAGGAAGTAAAAATAGGGGAAGAGGAAAAGTTCAAATAAAAAGTTTGAGACTATCCTCGATCAATTGAGACAAAGCTAAATAATTAACAAAGGGTTTGGTTAAGGGTTTTTTTTTTTTTTTTTTTTTTTTTTTTTAATGAGCTGATGTGCGCATCACATGACTTCCTTTTACACCAATTTAATGTTATTTCTCCATTATTGGAAATTTTAATGTGATTCAATAGGGAACTCTAAATATCACCAACAATAGCCAAATTGAAACCAGTTTTTTAAAAAATCGCCAATTTGTCGCTGAGTTGGCGACAAAACTTGGCGATGAAAAGACTAGAGATATATCGCCAAGTGTCCGCCAAATTATAACACCACTTGAGTTTGAATCGATATTAATGATTTCCTCCCAAAAAGGTTCAAAAGACTCCTTTAGAAACGCCCAAATGCAACCAAAAGAGGAGGTGCAAAACTAAACCCCACTTGGAGTCTACGTACCAAATTTCAGCTTTCTAGGACCTACCGTTCTTGAGCTATGCAACATACATACGTACATACAGACGTCACGAGAAACCTCGTTGTACTTAACTCGGGAACCGTCAAAAATGGATATTTCTTGCGTCTATACGTTCTTTGGTATGCCTAAGTAAACAATGCCGCTGTTAGCATTAGTTCCTTCCATCAACTAGAACTGTAACATCTCTTTTTACTTCCTTTTACAAAAAGGAAGTATTGTATTCGCGAAAAAATTTTCGCTCAAAAATAGACTTTAATTTCCATTTTGCTCATCCCCGAATGAATGTTGAGTTTTTTTTTCGACTCGACCACACGTGATGCATATCTAAGAACGTATAGACGCCGGAAACATTCATTTTGACTATTTCCGAGTTAATAAGCGTGATCTTTTATGTTATATTTAAAAAACTTGCATAATAAACAAGTTGAATGTGTAAAAATTATAACAGAGACGCGAAGGCTCTTAAAAAATGCTGACTATGTAAATGTGCAACGTTTAGCTTTCTGAATAGTTAAGAACGTAACACTTTTCCTCTAACATAAATCTCTAAAAGTTGTGTGCCAAATTAACATCTAAACTGGACAATATATTAGAAAAGTTGTCAAGACTTTGGTCAGGAAGTCGAACTAATTTTAGAATTAAAAGGCGAAACGAAAGGCAAATTGTCCAGACTGCTAAGGAAAAAAATCTTTAGCAATTGTGATTTTGTTCCCATAGTGATTGAAGTTTTCAGCACGTGACCGGAAATAGGACACGTAATGAAACCCTCACACTAACACGTGATTGTGATAATTATGGCTTGGGAGGCGTTTGGAGTCAACTCAATTTGTAGACTTAATCATTTGCAGCTTACGTGAGCTAACCGCAAATTAGATTACGTAACGTAACCTTTTATGTTTCTGATAGTTAAGCTTATTATAAGGCTTAGAATCTTATCATTGGCAATACTTTAACTTGTCGTTAAAACTGACAAAAATTCTTCAAAAATAAAAAAGGAGTAAATAAAAGTGATTCTGCTGTGAATGAATAAGTATTCAACTTCGTTGCTATTTAATCAATAAATAACTTTTTGAAGCTAATGTGAATACATAGATAAGTCTAACTGAACTGCCTTTCAAAAAGAATCAATACATATTATCAAGCACTGTTAAAAATTATCGGATTTTTTTTATTTTTGTGTGTGTGTGTGTATGAAAATCTTATGGATATGAGACAAACGCGCTTGCATGTGCCTAATTTGAAATCTTTCTACGCATGCGTCAATTGTTTTCGTCTTTTAATAGCCTCAGTTGCTGACAAACATTTTACATGACGTAAAATGAAGTGCTCTTGTTGGATATTTTTATTTTAAGTAAAATGTCAGAACTACTGGAACACCAATAACATTTTAACCGCCTCTTCAGTTTGGGGAACAGCCAGAAGTCACAAGGGGCCATATAAGGTGAGTAAAGAACATTCAGAAACTGTCCCCCTAAAAGTAATGAAAACTTCCTAATTTCTGAGCATCAATCTGTGCCAAATTTGGAAAAAATCCGACCTAAACTGTGGATTTGTACAAAGAACACACGCAAAAATAAATAAACTTCCACTTTTATATATGTAGAGTTTTTGGGAAGTAAATATCACTTTAAGGTCACCGGAGGCAGCCATTTCTACTGTAGATACAGATTATTCAAGCATTTCTATCAATGATTTTTCAAGCCCAATACTAAATTTTTAAGCACTATTTTTTTAAATGCTAGTAAGTTCATAGAAGTGACCGAATGTGAGAACTGCTTTGAAAAGTAATCTTTAATAACGCATTATGCTTCAAGTTCAAGAACAAAAAAAATGCAGTTAACTGTATTATTAACAACACAATAAAGATTTAAATTTACTGTAATATGTCTTAAATTACATAGAATTTTATGATTTGTGTGGTATTTATTAATGAAATTTGAACATAATCATATCAATACAGATAAACACACCATTTCGTCGCCTCAGGACAATACTAAGACATCTAGTCCCAGAAATAACACTAAGATATCCTACTGTTGCTCTGAGGCGACGATATGTGGTATTCATTTTGTAAATGAGAGCGTGTTTAAAGTAAGGGTTTAGTTTCTGATGATTCTTGACAGTTATTTTTGTCAAAAAAGCGCGAGCACTAAAAACTTTAAAGCTAAAACGTTCTCGCTGATCCTACCTCTTACGAACAGTCTGTTGCTTTCAGTTCATCTAACATCTCTCTGTGGACCAACTATAACTACCTTTAAATAAAACTTAAGAATTTAATTCTTAAACCCTCATGTGTATAAATTCCATTTAATACTACTCTGCGAGGAGGGAGTTATCAAAATACAAAATGGGGCTCTGAAAACAAAACGTTAAAGAAAAATCATGTACATTTCAAAAATAAATAAATAAAACGAGCAGACGTGTGCATCACTTGACTTCCTTCTACACCAATTCAATGTTGTTTCCCCATTACTGGCAATTTTAATAATATCAATAGTTAACTCTCTAAATATCGCCAATAGTGGTCAAAATGAAACCTGATTTCTAAAAAAAAGCCGCCAAATTTGTCACCAAGTTGGCGACAAAACTTGGCGACCAAGAGACTGGCGATATATCGCCAAGTGTGCGCTAAATTATAACACCGCTTGAGTTTGCATCGAAATTAACAATGATTTCCCCCCAAAAAGGGGCAAGACCTTTTTAGAAACACCCGAATGCACCCAAAAGAGGAGGTGCACAACTAGACCCCACTAGAAGGCTACGTACCAAATTTGACCTTTCTAGGACATACCGTTCTTGAGTTTTGCGACATACAAACGCACTTACATACATACGTACATACAGACGTCACGAGAAAACTCGATGTAATTAACTCGAGAATCGTCAAAATGGGCATTTCGGGCGTCTATACGTTTTTAGGTATATATACACGTGTGGTCGGGTCGAAAAAAAAATACTCAACATTTATTTGGGAGTGAGCAAAATGAAAATTAGGTCGATTTTTAAGTGAAAATTTTTTCGCAAATACAATACTTCCTTTTTTGTAAAAGGAAATAAAAAATATTAAAAAAAACTATGTCGGAAAAATAATCAATATACCCTTGTTAAATTTCAATAGCACACTGTAAATAAACTTTTTAATAAAGAATTATTTTCTTTGAAATTTTGCCGAAATGAAGTAAAAGTGGCGATGTTTTCATCATTTTTACATCAGTTCTATTAAAATGACTTGCCAAATTAAATTTTGAAAACTCTCTCTTATCAGATTTATTCTTACTTTGTATGGAGAAAACATAAAATACGACCCAATCGATTTTGTGCAGTATTGCTTTATTTTTGAAAGTGCAACCAGCAGAAAACTCGGGAATAATTGAATTCGCTATTTTGGGGACGCTCATTTTTATTATTTTCCATGTCGATAGCATACTTTCTTTGCTTAATCAACTAAAAATGCTATTAATATTTCTCTTCATTATTTCTATCTTAAACTATGATTTATATCTTCCTGAAAATAGTTTCTAAGTGGTTTATACTTAAGTTATATTTAAAACTATAAATGCTGAACATTAAAACATCAAGAAGTCGAATTCATCAACGAATCGTGAGATGAAGTTTGTCAAAAAGGATTTTATTTATCCTGGTATGCTATTTTGATTGAAAAAAAATATCAAAATTTATAATGACCAAATTCTTCAACAGTCAGCGGTCATCATTTATATGACTTGTCCGAAATGACAATTATGGTATGTTTTTACTTTACGGTATACATCGTATGGATTAGAACTCCAAATTTCACTTTGAAAATCAGACTTTTCGCCGTTAATTAGTTCATTACATATTTAAATTTTTCCAGTGACAAAAAATAAAAACTAATTTTTGATAATTAACTTTTAAATAAATAGTTAACTTAATTTTGAGCAATGATTACGAAAAATGTAATTTACCCACAAGCAATACAATAATAGAGTTTCACAAACCACTATATTTATTACTCTATTTTTCTATCTCTATATATAAAAATGAATGTTTGTATGTCATCCATGAACTCAAAAACTACCCGGCAGATTTGGCTGAAACTTTCACCGTTTGTTATTTTTGGTACTGGGAATGTTTATAGACCCGTTCGAAAAAAATCCGATCGATAGTTCCTTTTTTATTCCAATTTAAGTCACAATCCATTGGATAAATACGAATAAAATGATCGGCTGCAGAAATTAATTCGCGTGAAAGATCTCATTGATAAGAAGTTAGCTGTTGCCATTTTTCTTGAGTTTGAACAAATAAATTCTTTCTTTACTGTTTTATGGCTTTTCATGCAACGGGGGGATTTAAAACTTTTTCTATTTGATATTTTTAGCGATTGATTGATCTTGCAAACTGCGTGAGTACAAAATTTGAGTATAGTCACGGCTTCACTTAATACGTGTTTCTATAAGACGCGATAAGACGCGTATCGAGTGAAGCCTTGGTATAGTAAGCTAATCGGGACGTTTAGACACGCGATTTAGACACGTGTCACATCAGTATAATGATGTAAACTTTTGCCCCGTTCAAAAGATTGTCATGAAAATCAGTATAAATGTATTTTTTGTTGGCGTAGCAACGCGCGTCGGGTACAGCTAGTTCACTATATTTATAACTATATTTTTCACTCAAAAATCAGCCTTAATTTTCATTTTGCTCGCCCTCAAATGAATATTGAGTTTTTTTTTTTTCGACTCGACCACACGTGGATAAGTGCCTAAGAACATATAGACAAGCGAAATACCCATTTTGACGATTCCCTAGTTAATTACAACGAGTGTTCTCGTGACATCTGTATGTACGTATGTGCGTCGATGCGTAAGTATGTCGCATAACTCAAGACCGATATGTCCTAAAAAGTTGAAATTTGGTAAGTAGACTCCTCGTGAGATCTAGTTGTGCACCTCTTTTTTTGGGGTGTATTCGGGTGTTTCTAAAAAGGTCTTTTGCACCTTTTTGGGGGGAAATCATTGTTAATTTCGATGCAAACTCAAGTGGTGTTATAATTTTGCAAACACTTGGCGATATATCGCCAAGTTTTTTCGCCAACTTGGCAAAACAGTTGGCGATTTTTTTTTCTTTTTTTTTTTCAATTTTTTTAATTTGTTTTTAATTTGGCCAACCCTGGTGATATTTAAATAGTTAACCACTGAATTGCATTAAAATTGCCAATAATGGGAAAATGGATCTGTGTAAAACTTTTTTTTTTTTTTTTGCTTCGGTTCGCAAGAAACTAAGGGTGAAAATATTTAGTGTTTCCTTGCTTACTCCATTGCTCTATTATCATTAAATTGGCGTAAAAGTAAGTCATGTAATGCACAAATCAGCTTGTTTCTTACACAAAAGTACTTAAAAAGTTTCATTTTTTGTACCATCTAAAAAGAGCCCCAACACAGAAAAGCACTCGTCATATTCCAATTGGATCAAAATCGCTTTCTTTGAGAACAATGTCTTAAGTCACTCTTACGGACTTCTCTAGAGTCTCGAAAAGAGATCGACTTATCTCATAAGTCTCATCCTTGTTGCTTTTGCACAAAATGGAGCGGAAGAGATAAAATACAGAGGATTCTTTTTTTACACCATTTAGGCTTAAATTTGGCGGAAGAAAAAGACGCTTACGTGATTGTCTTTTCTATGACGTATGCGCTTGGATTATAGAAGTGTGTTTGTTGAAGATGCATCAAATGATTTAGATTTTGGAAGATTGGATGATTGTGAAATGGGCTGTAGCTGTACGTCAATGAAATAGATAGGATGTAGTATACAAAAACGAGCTGATGTGTGCATCACATGACTTCATTTTACTCCAGTTTAATGTCATTTCCCTTTTATTGGCGATTTTAATGTGATTCAATATTTTACTCTCTAAATAACAGAAAAAAGTAGCAACATTAAAACCAAATTTTAAAAAAAATCGCCAAATTTACCGCCAAGTTGGCAACAAAACTTGGCGATCAAAAGATTGGCGATATAGCGCCAAGTGTCTGCAAAATTGTAACACCACTTGAGTTTGCATTGATATTAACAATGATTCCCTCCCCCCCCCCAAAAAAAAAAGAAGTAAAAGACCCCCTTTGGATCATCCGATTGCAACCAAAAGGGGAAGTGCAGAACTAGACCCGACTGGGAGTCTACGTACCAAATTGCAACTTTCTAAAACATACCGTTCTTCAGTTATGGGATATACATACGCACATCCCGACGTCACGAGAAAACTCGTTGTAATTAACTCGGGAATCGTCAAAATGGATATTTCGCATGTCTATACGTTCTTAGGTACTTATTCACGTGTGGTCGAGTGGAAAAAAAGATTCAACGTTCATTCGGGAGTGAGCAAAATGGAAATTAAGGTCAATTTTTAGTTAAAATTTTTTCGCGAATACAGTACTTCCTTTTTTGTAAAAGGAAGTAAAGAGGAAGTATTGTATTTGCAAAAAGATTTTCACCCAAAAATCGGCCTTAATTTCCATTTTGCTCACCCACAAGTAAATGTTGAGTTTTTTTTTATTTTTTCAACCTGAACACACGTGGATATGTGCCTAGGAACGTACAGACACCCGAAATATCCATTTTGACGATCCCCGAGTTAATTACAACGAGTTTTCTCGTAACGTCTGTATGTACGTATGTATGTGCGGATGTCTCATAACTCAAGAACGGAATGTCCTAGAAAGTTGAAATTTGGTACATAGACTCCTAGTGGGGTCTAGTTAGGCACCTTCCTTTTTGGTTGCATTCGTATGCTTTAAAGGAGGTCTTTTGCCCCTTTTCGGGTGGAAATCATTGTTAATTTCGATGTAAACTCACGTGGTGTTACAATTTGGCGGACACTTGGCAATATATCGCCAGTCTTTTGGTCGCCAAGTTTTTTCGTCAACTCTGCGACCAATTTGGCGATATTTTATTTTTTTTAAATTTGGTTTCAATTTGGCCACTGTTGGTGATATTTAGAGAGTAAACTATTGAATCACATTAAAACTGCCAATAATGAGAAAATTACATTAAATTGGAGTAAAAGGAAGTCATGTGATGCACACATCAGCTCGTTTTGTAAAAGGAAGTAAAAAAATGTTGCTGATATATACAGGGTTAAATTTGCTTGAGAGCTTAGCTTAACTTATGAGCTTGTTTTCAATGTTTTTCGTATTTTCTTACATTAAGTGGAATTCAGGTTATTTACGTTTGGAGATAAAACTCCAAAGATTACAAGGTTCCCATACGTCTTTTGGCAGAATTCATTAAGTTCAAGCATTCTTCATTTATTTAAACTAACGTGTAGTAAGATTTATTATCTGTTTAAAACGGTGCAGGACAGATACATTGAAATAACGTAATGATATAATAGTATCCATAAGTAACGTTGGTATACAAGGCTTTATTTGCTTGGGAGTTACTTACTTTACAATTTAAGCTCATCTTTACGCTTTAATGAGAATTCAAGTTAAGATTAATGAATACATTTGGGCTATAAAGTAAAAAAAGAAATAACAATGTCAAAAAGCACAAATTTCGGATTACTGCAGGCACGTGTTTCGGCGTACAAGGTGCGTCTTTTTCAATGCAAAAGAAATGAGCGAATTGATGAAAAGACATTCAACAAAATTTTTTTATTCTTATTTTATTTATTTTTTTAATTTTTTTATTTATTAAATTTTTACTTTTTAATTTTTTTATTATTTTCACTTCATTTTTTACTTTTTCATTTTATTTATTTCTTGAATTCATGTTATTTAAACGAGGAAAGAAATTCTGAAGACCACAATGCTTTGCACTACTTTTGATAAATTAAGCTCTGGGTGTATAGTTTTGTGCTCAACAAATATTTTGCATTTATTTAAGACATGCTTTATCATTAAACTGTTTAGTTTATTACCTGAATGAAAATTAGTAACCACATATTCAGTAACGTGAAAACAGATTTCATAATTTGTACCAAATTATTCGAAGAAATAGCAGATTTCGATAAACGTATCCCATTCGATTGGAAAGAAATCACCTAAATAACTTAAGTCATCATCACACATCTTAGGCTCATCCATGTGAGCTTGTGACAATCACTGATCTGGTGTCATATGCTCACTAGCTTACGTGAGCTCCATTACCCTTCATTGCCCTGTTGGACTTGAATGCATTATAATTGGCGTAACAAAGCCTTACAAAACAAGCTGATGTGCGCATCAAATGACTTCCTTTTACGCCAATTTAATGATAATAGTAGTGTCTTGGAGTAAGCAAAGAAACACTTCCCTTCAAGCGGCCGTGACGTAAAATTCCTTCCCCCAGCGATGTATTGAAGAGCGGCCGTGTCGAAAAATTTGGCCTTGAATATTCTGCTTCGAGAACGGCTGCGGCGTAAAATTCTATGGAAGAATATTCATGGCGAAATTTTTCGACACGGCCACTCTTCGATACATCGCTGGGTGAAGGAATTTTACGTCATGGCCGCTTGAAGGGTTAAATATTTTTGCCCCAAGTTTGTTGCGAACTGAAGAAAAAACGTTTTGTACAGATTAATTTTCTTTAATATTGGACATTTTAATGCGATGCAATGGTTAACTCTCTAAATATCGCAAATAGGAGCGAAAATAAAATCAGATTTAAGAAAGACCCGCCAAATTTGTTTCCAAGTTGGTGAAAAAAAACTTGACGACCAAAAACTTGCCAATATATTGCCAAGTGTTTGCCAAATTATAACACCACTTGAATTTGTATTGAAATTGACATTGATTCCCCAAAAAAGGTACACAAGATCCCCTTTGGAACATCCGAATGCAACCAAAAAGGGAGGTGCACAATTAGACCCCACTATGAGTCTACGATCCAATTTTCAACTTTCTACGACATACCGTTCTTGAGTTATGCGACATGCATACGCACATGCATACGTACATACAGACTCGTTGTAATTATCTCGGGAATCGTCAAAATAGACATTTCTGGCGTTTATACGTTCTTAGATATATTCACTTGTGATCGGGTAGAAAAAAAAACTCAACATTCATTCGGGGATGAGCAAAATGGAAATTAAGGTCGATTTTTCAATGAAATTTTTTTTGCGAATACGATACTTCCTTTTTTGTAAAAGGAACTAAAAACCTTATTGTACATATGTACTATTTTAGTTTCAATGAATAAATCAACGTTTGAAAATAAGAGTTCACTTACTTGAAAATTGGATTTTTTATACTTTTATAACAAAACTACAAACTATTTTTGTGAGGACATAAAAACATTTTCCTTCCGAC
Source organism: Uloborus diversus (assembly GCF_026930045.1). Classification (NCBI taxonomy): domain Eukaryota; kingdom Metazoa; phylum Arthropoda; class Arachnida; order Araneae; family Uloboridae; genus Uloborus; species Uloborus diversus. The sequence continues at coordinate 8,736,704 of NW_026557876.1, read as the reverse complement.
AATGACTTCGGATATGTTCGAAAAGAGTAACCGGTTAATTGTGATTAACCGGTGCATTCTAATACAAATACAATTGTAACGACCAGCAACAGGCTCTGGGCCAGCTAAGCTGGTCCTAGTCAGTTTATAAATCCCCAATGAAGATAAATGGCCCTCTTAAAGCTATCCACTCCCTTGCTCATTACCGCCTCTTCCGGTAAGCTATTCCAAGTGCCCACGACCCTGCTAAAGTAGTAGTTTTTCCTGATTTCCAAGTTAGCCTGAGATTTAAATAGCTTGAAACAATGACCCCTTATCCTGCTTTCCCCGCAAAAATTTAATCCATTTACATCTTTCATTTTGATAAATTTAAATAACTGAATCATGTCCCCTCTGACTCTCCTTTGCTCCAGGCTATACATGTTAAGCCTATTAAGTCTGGTATCATAATCTAAATCCGAGAGTCCCCTTACTAATTTAGTTACCCTTCTTTGAACCCTTTCCAATACAAAAATATCTCTCTTCAGATAAGCAGACCAAAACTGAGCAACATACTCCAAATGAAGACTTACTAAACTCCTGTATAAAAATAGAGCTACTGGTTAGTGAAAACTAATGAAAATATACCATGGACACTCTCACCGCACTGAAAACTGACTTCATCAACTCAACCGACCTAATTGAAACTGCCAAGACTGTGGTTGAATCAGCTGAAAGTTTGGTAACGATGATAAAAACTTGAAAATGAGTTAATTTTTCTTTAAACACATTCCAAGCGAGCCGATTTGTGCATCACATGACTTCCTTTCACACCAATTTAGTGTTATTTCCCCATTATTGGCAATTTTAATGTGATTCAGTAGTTAACTCTTTATATATCAGCAACAGTGGCCAAATTAAAGCCAGATTTTTTTTTATAAAACAAACGCCAAATTTGTCGGCAAATTGGCGACAAAACTTGGCGATATATCGCCAAGTGTCCGACAAATTATATTACCACTTGAGTTTGCATCGAAATTAACAACGATTTCCCCCCCAAAAATGGTGCAAAAGAACCGAATGCAATCTAAGTCCTCCGAGTAAAATGATGTCTCTGGGGGGTGCTAGACCAGGGATTGCTCGGTTTCTGGTCTCGATCAAAATCTGAGCTGTCTTCAGGGACTCTGGAGTGAAAAATGAAGAGTGTACTAATGTACAACACTTGTACTTACGCTCAGCAGAAAAAAAAATTTAACTTTCCGTTTCATTGATTAAAAAATATATTTAAGGTTTATTCAGTAAGTTACCGCCCTATAGCACCTCACGTATTTCTGCCTTAGCCCTGGCTATAGGGCGGTAACTTACTGAATATACCTGCCTTGCCTTCGAAATTCGAGTTGAACCGAACCATTGCTTCGGTCACTCGTCTGGTTTGTGCTAATTCTGTATTAGTTACCAGTTTGTTTGGCACTCTTGGCTTCCTTAACAGATTTTCCATCTCCAGCTCAGTCGCTTTCCTGTGCCGGGCTGATGAGTGCTAATAAGCACGAAACTGCAGTTCTCGGCAGGAAATGACTGAGCTGGCGGTGTATTTCAAGTATATTTAAGGTTGTTTTTTTTTCTCATTTTCAACGTACATCTATTAATTAATTAAAATATACTATTTTTCGGAAAAATCCAACTATCAGAATTTTAGATTAATCAATCTAAAATTCTAGTCCGGTCCCAATAGATTCGTGTAATTGGTGTTCTTCTGTATTTTATGCTTCTTACTAAAATATATAAATACACGTTTCTTCCCCATAAAAAGAAAAAAATGTAGCTTTCATTTTTTTTCCTTCATTAAAAAATACTTTGACGTATAGACCAAAAGCTGGTTTCAGATTGCGAAGTTACTGCAGAATAAGCATTGCTTTTCATATTTCTCCCGCAAAATATCCACTTAGTATCCCGCTGAAAGCTTCATGTCTTCATTAGAAAAGAGAAACGCGGCCAAAAAAATAGTTTCTCATCTAGATTGCGAAGAAAATATGCATGCATTAGAAATCAGGCTTTTACTTACAGCAAAAAGCATCTCGGATTTTACATTTGGAGCCAGGAAATGTGAATTTCTCAGATAGCGGTACAAATTCCTTTTCCATTATTGGAGTTTTGGATATTTTGCCCTGGATTTGCTAGAAAATGTTTCAATTTATGTATTTTTCCTTTTGGTGGGCGGAAAAATTGAATTCAGCCCGGCAGAAAGCAAAGGGAGGAAGCGATTTTTGCTGCATCTGTTTGTTTTTCGATAGAAAAGATTTGCTTAGGCGACTGAATAAAATACAGGAATATATTTCCATCTCCAATAACGATGGATTTGGGAGTAGAAACAAAGAAAATTATTTGCTCGAATATATATATATACTGGGTGTTCCGTTTTAACCTGCAAGACCTTTATTTTCGCAACCTTTAGTTCTAGATGTATACTTCCAATTGCAAAAATGTTGAAATCAGATTAAGAGTTAAGATATTGAAAGTTTGAACCGAAAATAGAAATGAGTCAAAAAAGGCAAAATTTAACTTTTTATACGGACCCTAGGTCCCCTACCTAATATTTAGAGAAATAATCTACACTGAAAACTATTACTGACACAAAACATTTGATGTTTGTGCGACCAAAACTCAAGGAGATAGTCCATTTCAAAGTTTTAAGGGGATATACAGAAGATATGATTGGAACTTATTGCCCATTCAGAAGAATGGCAGGTTGTCAAATTAGAAAATGAAAGTATTCAAATTTTTCATTGCCATTCAAAAATAAATGCAAATGATATGCATTGATACGCAAGAACACACTTCAAAACCTCAAACAATTTGAAAAACCACATACTATGCACACATATGATTTAACACTTGTTAACAGTTATATTCCCCCCCCCCCCCAAAAGGTGTTATTGGCTAGTGAAAAGTGACGGCTAGTGAAAAGTGATGTAAGTCGCAAAACGCTGCGTTTCATAGCTCGGTGATATTGGTCGTACTAATTTCAAACTTTTTGTGTTGGAATTATTTTTCAATGGAGATTATTTCCCTAAGTATAAGTTAGAGGACCTGGGGCCCGTATAAAAAGTTAAATTTTGTATTTTTCGACGTATTTTTATTTTTACTTCAAACATTCAATATCTCGACTCTGCATCTGATTTTAAACATTTTTGCAATTAGAAGTGTACACCTAGGACTAACGGTTGCAAAAATAAAAGTCTTGCAGGTTAAAACGGAACACTCTGTATACAGGCGTCCCTCGTATAACACGGCACTTCTACAAAACTGTTTTGATATTACACGGTACCAAATTTGCGATTATTATAACACGGTTTTGATATTAAACGGTTCAAAACTTGAATTTAATACTTCAGGGTTTTGATATAACTCGAATGTTATATTCAAAAAAGATGGAATTTTATTTTTGTTTAATACATTCTGTTAATGGTTGATAACTCTAATAAGTTTTTACTTTGATTTTATGAAACTTTGTTTCGATATAACACGGTCTACATTCCTTGATTCACATTATTTCTAAACCTCGTATAACACAGTTTCGGTAAAATACGGTATACATTCCTTGATTCACATCGTTTCTAAGCCTCGTATAACACGGTTTCGATATAACACGGTATACATTCCTTGATTCACATTATTTCTAAGTCTCTTATAACACGTGTTGCATCTCCCCCATTACGGAATAGAGGGCGCTATTAGAGTGCGGGAAGAATGTACTTCCACTTCAACTTTTAGTCATCCATTCTTGTACTTTCTGTTGTTCTTGTGTGTACCGTCGTTCTTGTGATGTGTGCAATAAAAGCTTTCACAAAATAATGCTTGGGTCCTCCTATTAAATTAAACTTGACCCTGCTCGTGTTCCAACATTTCTGGCGCCCAACGTAAAAAGAAAAAAAAGTAAAATGGAAAAAAGTTGCCTGCTTCAACGTAAAGTGCTACGCTCAGCAGTAACAAGAACGATAACTGAGTTGGATAACTGCTTCACAGCAAACGATGTCCAATCTGCTTCACTGGCATATGCCAAACTTGAGGAAAAGACGAAGCGTCTTTTTGAAAATGACGAATTCGTCATTAGTTACCTCTCTTCAAATCCGGATTCGAACGCGGAACCGGACAAGATTGTGGAGAATGAACTTGAACAAATTGAGAATTACCGGGATAATTTCACGTCTGCGAGAGTTCGTTACCAAGACTTTTTAAAAACTTTTGAAAATCCAGTACAGCAAGAACGAAACGTCCCCCCGTCAACAGAACGTTTGAGTATAAACTTGCCGAAACTGCAATTGACTGAATTCGACGGAAATATTAAACAATGGTTTTCTTTTTGGTCAATGTTCCAAAAAATTGACGAGGATCCAAAAATTGAGGATGACGTTAAATTTGCGTATTTAATGCAAACAACAAAAGGTAAGGCTTTTGATTTTGTTCAGTCTTATCAAGTGTCTAAAAGTGATTATAAAGTTATCAAAAACTTAAAAGCACGTTTCGCGGATGATAAAATGCTTATTGAATTATATGTACGCGAACTGTTGAAATTGGTTTTAAATCAATCTCAAAATTTGTCTTTCACTAACTTAGTTGATCAGTTAGACACTCATTTGCGCTGTTTAGAAAACTTAGGTGTGACTAAGGAAAAATACGCATGCATGCTTTATCCTTTAGTCGAAGCCTCTATTCCTGAACAAATTTTAATAGCATGGGAAAGAGAAAGGAATTCAATTTCTCGTAACAGTAATACAAATTCGCATGACCTCGACCTTTTAATTCAATTTCTCCGATCTGAAGTTAGCGCTGAACGCTTACGTATCGCCAAATCATTTTGTTCGGTAGAAAACGAAAAAAACAAAATTCAGAGTATAAAAAATAAAACAGATGATACTCGCGATTTACATAAGTCAGAGCCAGTTTCAACGGCTTCGACTCTTGTAACCGAAACAAAAAATGAAAGGAAAGGATCGAATTTTTACTGTTTATTTTGTTTGAAAAAAACTCATCGCAGTTGCGACTGCTTTACGGCTCAAAAAATGCCCTTGCACGAAAGAAAAAAGAAAGTAATAGAAATGAAAGCGTGTTTATCATGCCTTAGAATTAACTGTCGTGCAGATAGATGCGGAATGAGTGTCCGGTGCTTAGTTTGTGCGAAAAAAACATTTTCCAATTTTGTGTCCAAATTTAGGTAAGGAAAATGAAATTTATTTTTCTTCTTCGGGCAAAACAGAAACTAATAGTGTCACCAGCAATAGCTCTTCCGGCTCGACAGATGTTTTATTGCAAACACTTAGAGTTAAAGTATCGGGCCCTTCGAAAACAAAAATAGTGCGTTGTTTGTGTGATTCTGCATCACAAAGGTCTTACGTAAATCGTAAACTCGCAGAATTTTTGAACTTAAAAACTGATCACTCCGAATTTCTTAAACATAGTTTGTTTGGCGGTGTTGAAACAGAAAAAATTCAACATTCCGCATTTGAGTGTGAACTACAGGAAATTCGGGGAAATTTTTCGTGTGAAGCGATACTGTTAGATAAGGATATAATTTGTGGTAAAATTCCAAAAATAAGTAATTTTGATGCCGAATACTTCACTAAAAATGGAATCTTTTTATCGGATGTGGAAACCGATGATTCTGAAATAGTTTTATTAGGTGCTGATTATTTAGGAAAAATTTTAACTGGTTCCATAAGTCAGCAACCCAATGGCTTGACCGCTGTTCAAACTTATCTAGGGTGGGTAGTTATGGGTAAATTGGTATCTAACGCCACTTGTTCTAACTATGTCATGCCTATAATTTCATTGCTAAACGCTAGCAAAATTTGTGACCTTTGGTCATTGGATGTCCTAGGTATACGGGACCCTGTAGAAAACAAAACAAAAAAGGATATTGATGATGAAACCGTTCCTTTTTTTGAAAAAACTGTTAAATTTTGTGATAATATGTATGAGGTAAATCTTCCATGTTTTGAAGGGCATCCAGAGTTACTTGATTTGCGATTTCAAGCAGAAAAACGCCTCAAAAATATGTCTTCTAAACTTATTTCCTCAGAGAAATTTGATTCTTATGACAAAATTTTGAAAGAATGGGAACAGTTGGGAATCATAGAGCAGGTCCCGAGTAGCGTTAACGGGGAAAACTTATCTGAACAGAGATGCCGGTATTTACCTCACAGAGCCGTCTTTAAGGAATCTAGTCTTACGACAAAAATACGTCCAGTTTTCGACGCTTCTGCAAAAGACGAAAATTCAGTTTCCCTGAACCAATGCTTAGCTACTGGACCAAACTATATTGAAATGATCCCTTCCATTTTGAATAAATTTCGCAAAGATAGATTAGGCGTCATTTCAGACATTCGCAAAGCATTTTTGCAGATTTCAATTTCCCCTACAGACAGAGACTTTTTGCGATTTCTGTGGTGGAAAGATTATGAAAAACGCGAAATTGAAATGTATAGGCATTGTAGAGTAGTCTTTGGCCTTTCTTCGAGTTTATTTTTGCTCATGTCTACGATTTATCATCATTTAGATAAAGAAAGTAGTAATGAAGTTGCAGTAAAATTGAAAGATTCTTTCTATGTCGATAATGTTGTTGCTAGTGTTCAAAATGAGATAGAACTTCAACAGTTTCGAACAACAGCTTGTCAGATTATGTCAAAAGCGGGGTTTGAGCTCACGGGTTGGGTATTCTCCTCAAAGTATCAAAGCGGGGGAAAAACAAAATGCTCGGTACTTGGTCTTTTATGGGATCCAAGTGCGGATTTGATATCTTGCGATCTCGGCAATGTTTCGACTGAAATCAACGATTCGTGTTCAAAAGGGCAACTTTTGTCAATTTCGCAAAAAATATTTGACCCGATCGGCTTTACAGCACCCGTGACACTCATTCCAAAACTTCTAATGCAAAAAGCGTGGAAAAATTATAAGCTAACATGGGATCAAAAACTGCCGCCTGAAATTATCGAGAAATTCAAAAATTGGTTTGCTAGTTTGAAATTTTTGGAATTAATTCAAATTCCGCGTTACTTTGGGGGTTTAGTTGATGAGTCAACTACCACAATGCATATGTTCAGTGATGCAAGTGGGAAAGCCTTTGCAGCGTGCGTGTTTTTGAGAATCGAATGCGGTAATGAAGTTCAGATTAAATTAGTTCAGGCAAAGTCACGCGTTGCACCTCTAAAAAAGGATCCCGTCACCAAAATGAAAACTGAAATGTCCATCCCAAAACTCAAACTCTTGGCTGCAGTAATCGGCACTCGTTTAGTTCAGAACGTCAAAACATCACTGAATATTGAGAATATCCAAACTTTCTACTGTTGGTAGTGCTCTGTTGGATAAAAGAGCACTCGAAAGTTGTGCTCTGTTGGATAAAAAACTCAGGAACTTGGAAAACATTTGTGCGTAATAGAGTTAAAGAGATCCATTTAAGTTCGTCGAAAGAAGAGTGGAATTTCGTTCCATCACAGATGAACATTGCAGACATCGCGTCCAAGGGATATAATGCACAAACCCTTTTCAGTCTTTGCTAGTGGGAGAGTCCCATTTGGTTGAAAAATCGTGCATGCTGGCCAGACACCCAAGACTTTGATTTATCAGATGGTTTGGAACTCGCTTCTAGAGAAAAAATACCAACAGTTACGACGAATATCACTCTAAACGATTCGAAATCTAACTTCCTGGAGTGGAGTAAGCGAATTTCAAGATTTTCTACCATCATACGAATTTTGGCCTACGTGAAAAGATTCATCTATAATATAAAATCAGCAGTGCATGGTAAAAGAAACAATCTTCTTCGTGGACATCTGAGCAGAGAAGAGCTCTCCAAATCGGAGCTCGAAATTTTCCGTTTGATACAAAAAGAGACCTTTGTCAAAAACCGTCGACTGATTCCTGCTAACTTTGTGGTTAACTTTGATTCTGATGGCCTCCTCAGAGTGGAGACTAAACTTTACTCTACAGATAACGAAGATTATTTTAGAAAACCGATACTGTTGCCGGACAAGCACGAGCTTGTTTGCAAACTCATCGAAGGTACGCATCGAACGTATAATCATGCAGGTGTACAGACACTCGTTTCCATCTTACGAGAGAAGTATTGGATACTGAGATCCAGGAGAACTGTCCGATCTGTCGTGTCTAAATGCGTGATTTGTCAAAGATTTAAGTCAAAACATGCTACTTCTGTGTTTGCACCTCTTCCTGAAAATCGTGTGAGAATGTCAGCTGTGTTTGAGATAACTGGCGTCGACATGGCTGGCCCTCTGCTCCTACGAAATCGTGATAAAGTCTGGATAGCAATTTTCACATGTGCAGTTTACCGTGCCGTTCATTTCGAACTTGTCTCGGACATATCAACCCAAAGTTTTCTTCTTGCATTAAGAAGATTTATCGCACGTCGAGGTCGAGTAACAACAATTTACTCTGACAATGGTAAAAATTTCGTTGGACTAAACAATGAGCTCCAGAACATCGATTGGAGTGTCATTATTTCTCACTCGGATTTGAAGAAGATCTCTTGGCACTTCAACCCTCCAACCGCCGCTTGGTGGGGTGGTTGGTGGGAGAGGGTAGTCCGAATGTTGAAGGAATTGCTGAGACGCAATGTAGGAAAAGCTTGTCTCCAATATGATGAACTTCACACCGTCGTGTGTGAGTGTGAAGCCATGCTAAACAGCAGACCCCTCACTTATCTCTCGGAGGACCCCTCTGATTTAGTAGCTATAACACCATCTTTATTTTTGCAGGATCAGACTGAATTCTGCGTCGAAGACTTAGAGCAGAATGACTTGAAAAACCTTCGCAAACGTGCGAGGTACCTCCACGCCGTTAAGCAAAAACTTAAAATTAGGTTCCAAAAAGAATATCTCTCCATTTTAAGGCAGACCAGCAAAGGAGTACAAACTCCACTAGCTGTGGGAGATATTGTCTTAATCAGTTTGGATAATAAAAAACGTGTAGATTGGCCTTTAGCCAAAATTATTGAAATTTACAAAGGGCGTGACTGTGTCTCCCGCGTTGCAAGATTGAGAACTCAGAGTGGTGAACTGGTACGACCATTTCAACGTTTGTACCGCTTGGAAACTTCAGGTAAAATTTCTGAGATTATGAGAGAACCAATAACCACCAGAAGTGGTAGGATCGTTAAACCTACGACACATTGAGCTGATATTTTAAGTATTTTAATGTCAACCTCTACATTTGAATGTTTTAATTGTGTACTGTAATTTGATTCAGTGTTGTATTTTTGTGAGTTAATTTTAAAAACAAATGTTTAATCGTCTAGTTATTTAAATTTATAAGTTTAGGTTAAACTTTAACTTTTGTGGGCGGAGGATGTTGCATCTCCCCCATTACGGAATAGAGGGCGCTATTAGAGTGCGGGAAGAATGTACTTCCACTTCAACTTTTAGTCATCCATTCTTGTACTTTCTGTTGTTCTTGTGTGTGCCGTCGTTCTTGTGATGTGTGCAATAAAAGCTTTCACAAAATAATGCTTGGGTCCTCCTTCTATTAAATTAAACTTGACCCTGCTCGTGTTCCAACAACACGGTTTCGATATAACACGATACCCCTTAACCTGATTTTTCTCGTCCACATACATAATTAGTATTAAAAATATGTAAAAATGTTATTATTAAAAAAGTCTCGTATAACACTGTTTCGATACTACACGGAACGAATGAACCGTGTGATACGAGGGACGCCTGTATAAATATTTAAATCCCAACATTCACAAATGCTGAAAAGAAAGTAATTAATAACAACGTCAAAAAGCAGAAATTGCAGATTGCTGCAGACACACGTTTTGGCGTTTCAAGGAACGCCTTTTTAAATGCAAAAGAAATGAGCTTATGAATGAAAAGACATCCGACAAAAGCCAAGAACCAGATAAGCAAACAGCTTAAAAGATAACTTCTTACTAAAAAGGTGTTTTCCAGCTGTTTTCTGTTATATTTGAACTCAGACTAATCATCATTTGCAGTAGTAGAATTAACCGTAGAACTGCAAACCTGTTTTATCTCAACTAATAATGAAGCTGAAAGTCCATTTGTCCGGATCTCTCTGTCTGTCAGGATCTCTGTGACGCGCATAGCGCCAAGACCATTCAACCGATTTTCATGAAATTTGTCGCAGAACTAGTTTGGAGCATGGGGGTGTGCACCTTGAAGCGATTTTTCGAAAATTCGATTTTGTTCTTTTTCTATTCCAATTTTAAGAACAATTTCCCCGAGTAAAATTATCATAAGATGGACGAGCAAATTGCCAAGTTATCATAACGTGGAACCGTAACATGGGGAAGTCAATTGGCGAGAAATTCATCACATTATTTGTAAGTATACAGGCGAACCAAAGGACCTTTTAAATTTCTACTACGGGCAAAGTCGTGCGGGTGCCGCTAGTTTACTTATAAACCCCGAACCGTGATAAACATTTGCTCCACAGGTTTTTTGCTCGTCAAACAGTTTTGAAAAGCTGTAATCTAACTCGTAAATACATTACTTTCTCGTCTTTGTTTTTCCATGACAAAGAGAATGCCATAGAGCTAACTCAATTTTATCAAGATATAGTTGGTAAAAATGCGACTTGAATGGCTAAAAGTGCTGACAATTTGGTTAAAACCCAGTTTGCCTGGGGTAAATATCCACCCCGGTTTGCAGGTCTAGGGTTAACAGAGCGCCAGTCGCAATGCATTTTTGAAGGTTCTTATGTCTTTTGAAGAATTACGCAACATATTATATTTCGTGCATTTTTGAATCTCCTACGGTCGAGGGAGTCCTTCTCAACAGTGACATTTGAGGTAGGTTTTTTTTTTTTTTTTTTTTTTTTGGAAAATTATTTAGTTGTTTCTTTTATTATCTTGCGTTGTAAACTGGCATTAAGGTGGTCACAGTACCTTTCAACATTTTTTTTTAATTTAATTTCATATTTCTTGGAAACCATAACATGCATACTTATTTCTTAATAATTATTTTTAAAATGTAAAAATATCCTACTTTTTTAAAAAATTCAAAAAATTGAAGAAAATTTCAATTTTTTGAAATCCTTAAGCTTTTTTTATTTTTACACTAATCAAAAAAATTTTTTTTGCTAAATGATCACTATAATCATCTCTAAAAATCTGTGCATTCATTTGCTTATGAGTTTATTGGAAAATTTTCTGTGATTAATTATGTAAAAAAAATCAAAATTTTTTTTTAAAAAATTGGTTTTAAAATGTTTAATATGCTCTAAACATTAGAGTAATTTATAAAATGCTTATCCAATGCACAGTATTGTCAAATATGTTATCCCAATTGCAAAAAGTATTACTTTAAAGCTCTATTTTTAATAGAAAAAGAATCCTTAAGGATTCTAATGATATGAAAACACAAAAAAACCATCATCGAGAAAAAGCAATTTAAAGTTTTCCTTTTGCATAAGAACACATAAGGAGCATGGCCTAAAACCACTTATAACTTTTTAAATATTTGAACTAAAGCAAAGAAAATTTTTCCCTGTGTTCAGAATAGTTTTTAGTTTTGAAATAAGCAATAAAACATTTTTTGATCGTTTTACCATTTTTGAGGTACTGTAAGCTCTTAAATTTGGTTCCGTGCTTAGTGGCGGAAGCTATTCCGGCAGTTGTTACAGCTTTTACTCCCATATACTCAATCGGGAAATTTCAGATATACAGATTAAAATATATCGCTTGGCAGAGGGGAAAATTGCTTCTATATTTGAACTAAACAATTACCTGTTTAGTGAAATTTTAACCCCAATTCCAGTGGATTAACCCCAAACTCTAGTAAATAGTGTTCATTTGTCGACCATTTTATAGTTTCTTCTTACTCCAAAAATTGCAGTCTTATCAGTAAAGCAGTTAAGTGACCGGATCCAGTTCAGTCGTGTTAAAATAAAAAATTAAACTGCCATGTCTGGAATTTAAAAAAATATTTTCAAATTATAAATAACTTACTGAATTTTTGGTGCTTCAACAACGAAATAATGCCGTCATGCATGCTATGGCGCGAGTTTCCTTGTTGGTGACGTCAGAGCGTTACTCGATCAGTGAGTTCACTGTTATATGTATGAGAATATGAATTGAATTTCTTTGTTAAAAACCTTTGCAAGTGTAAAATTGAAGTGAATGATAAAAAAATCCGCCATTAGTCATTTGCATCTATCGCAAACAGGAAAGAAACTCACACCTGAAAAATATATTAATTTGAATTCTGAAATTTTGAATTCAAATTACGTTTTCGCAATCACGAGTTACGACACGACCCTACTCATTGGAGTTATTGTTTCTAAAAACGATTCCTGTCCCCTTAAACCTTCCCCTTCTCCTGGGCAGTTACGTGTATATATTGGTGTGTGAAGGCATGTGTGCGTGCATGTGTATGCTTGTGTGTGCGTAGACCTGTGTGTATGCACGTAGGCGCGTGTGTGAGTGTGTATGTGTGAGAGTGTGCATGTGTGTTTGTAGGACATGGACACCACCGACCAGGAGCAGCGGATTTCGGGGACAGTGCTCAGAACCCAGAGGCCCCTTGTCCAAGCTGAAAAAGGAACCAAACGCCAAGGACAGTGAAGTGAGAACAATAAGCAATCGTGATTTAAAAAAAAAAAAAAAACTAGCTATTGTTTTATAAAATATAAATGTAATGCTCATTTTTGCCGAATTTTTTACAAAGTTAGCATACACAAATTTACTACTCCATTCACGGAAATTCCTAAAGATCTTTTACAAGGTTTTTGAATTAACACACAAAATCTACAATAAATTGCTCAAAAGTGAAAAGCGGCAAGTCTTTGTCTCGCTTTCACAATAAATTGAAAGAGCTCAGTAATTATGCGACATAGAAGGAAGTTATGGGAAAAACTAAGCATTTACATTGTGCGAGGCATTTTATTGAATATTCCTTTCTGTATATGTGTACTAGAAAACAACATTCGGTTGCCATGGAAACTAAAGCCAATTGTTTACTTTAAAATAGAATAAAGAATAGTATCGACGTACAATATAATGAAATTCATTACTTGTTTGAAATATCAGACAATTTTTAAAAATATGCTGCTTTGGTTTTCGAAAAGTAATAATACTACAATACGTAACATGAAAGTTTCATTTATTTGTTCAATACAGTAGGCGGAAAGTAGAGATGCTAAGAATGACTAATAGACTTTGAATCACACCTATGAATAAAAATATATATGTATTCTGTTTTCCAGACACGTAATCTTACTTAAATAACATAACTGTTTCGGAAGAAAATCTAAAACTTAAGTTTTTATAATAGTTTTGGTTTTTATTTCGAAAATTAAAAAACCTCATTCAAAATACCTGCAATCAGTTTTAAATTATGAAGCCTGACTAAAAGAAAAGTTTTTTCCCTTAAAAGAGCAAAAGTAAAGTCTCTAGGTTTTGAAAAGAAAATTCATTTTTCAGTTAGTACTATATTAAGCATGGATATGTATTTTAACTTCATACTCTTCGAGTACATCCATCGCTTCTTAAAGACTCTTTAAAACTTAGAGTCTTTTTAAAGGGGCTGTATATACAGTGGTAGTAAAAAAAAAATTGCATCACCCTTGCCGCAAAGGAGAGGAATATCATCCCGACTGCATTCCACACACAGTCAAGCATCCCGCTTCCTAACACTCTTTAAAACTTGACAATAGACATGGTACATGAAATACTCCACCAGCTCAGTCATTTCCAGCCGAGGACTGCAGTTTCGTGCTGATTAGCACTCATCAGCCCGGCATAGGACTAACTGAGCTGGAGGTGGAAATCCTCTGAAGTAACTTACTGAATATACCTGCCTTGCCTGCAATATTCGAGTTGAACCGAACCATTGTTTCGGTCACTCGTCTGGTCAGTGCTAATTCTATATTAGCTACCAGTTTGTTTGGCACTCTTGGCTTAATTAAGAGGATTTCCACCTCCAGCTCAGTTAGTCCTATGCCGGGCTGATGAGTGCTAATGAGCACGAAACTGCAGTCCTCGGCTGGAATTGACTGAGCTGGCGGTGTATTTCATGTATTTCTGCCTTAGCCCTGGCTATAGGGCGGTAACTTACTGAATAATAGACATGGTACCTTACTTTTTAAAACCCCACGTAGATAAAACCACACCCCGTAAAAAAAAAAACCGCTTAGTTTCAGAGTATTTAGGAAGCAATGGATGCTTGTTAAGCTTGTCTTTAAAACTAAGCGTTTTTCTACGGGGTGTGGATTTATCTACGTGGGGTTTCAAAAAGTAAGGTACCATGTCTATTCAGCAGATAAAATTGTTCAGAAATTACCCAACATGTGTAGGGGAATGTGGGACAGAGAGAAATAGTTAAGATCACTTTTTTCAGAATGAATAAAATATAAATTTGTTCCAAAAATTACAGTATAGGGAGAAATAATGTATTTTGCAATAAAACTTGGGACAAACATTTTTATTTTGGCAGTAAGTTTGTGCCTTCCAAAAATGTTGGACACTTTTCACTTTTCTTTCCTTGGGGCAAAGTGAAAAATGAAACATTTTCCTGATGAAATATTTTAAATTCTATCACTCTTAAGACCTGGCGTCCGGTTTATCGGACAGAAGCTTTAAACAGCTGCTCTTCATCACAGCTGCGAAATCAGAGAAAATAATTCAGTAGCAATGTCTTATGTATCTTTGTATATCTTACGTAAAGAAATTTTTAAAATTCTGAGGTGTCTTGTAAAATGAAGAAAATTTCAGAATTTTTACATCACTTGAATTGGAAATAATATTCGATAAGTATGCCTCAGAAATTGCAAAAAAAAAAAAAAAATCGCTTTATTCATTATGAATGTTACAATAGATTTCATAACATAATAAGCATATTTTTATTAAGAAACAATTGTTTGAGAAATGGCCAAGTAAATTCATTATTAAAACAGCAGGTTTTGTGTAAGAAATATTTTCAAAGAAGTTAATTTATAGCTCACATTTTTCCGCATTCAGTTCTGCTTTCCAATACCCTATAACATTTTTTTAAAAAGAATGTTATTGTATAGAAATTTAAAGACACTCAGTAAGTTTGCGAAAAAGAGTATAGAACAGCGTGAATTATTTCTAAAATTTTATCGAAAAAAAATATTTTTTAAATATTTA
>NW_026557876.1:8622054-8721507 GCF_026930045.1 Uloborus diversus | reverse complement strand
GGAATCAGTAAATAAAGCAATAGCATTCAACGAGCAATTAAACTTTTAAACAACCCCCAATATGCGAATGCGCTGTCCAAGAAACTCAAAAGGTGATACGAGGGACATCATCCCTGAAATTCCCCTCTTTTAAAATATTCAGCCTACCACGTGACAGGCCGCATGCGCATTAGCTAATGAAATACCAAAAGTTCGAAATGTATTCAAAATTCATGGTATCTTCGCAAGGTTCCGTCACTTTCAAGATAGTTTCTCTACTCGGGCTAAATAATTAAGCAAATGGCCCGAAGTTGACGAAGAGCTTGCAATTAATATTCAAAGACTTACTTTGCGGTGAATCTTTGTAAATTAATTATGCAGTAATTAATGTGGATTTTCATTTAGTTGCTTCATGGGAATTAATCGATATTTCCTGTTTTCCTAATTGTGATTCAAATATTTCTTAATTAGTCTTTAGTGATGGGTATTTTATCTAAAGCGGTTTATCTGTGGATTATCGGTGATATTTTATTGCTTGAAAATATTGTAACGGATTCGGTACGACTTCCACTTTCCTGAAAGGACGACACAGTTCTTGAGAGAAACACAGGAGATTTATTTACACTATGTACAGGAAAGATCGTCGACAACTGCTAAATTAATCATCAGCAATTAAGCAAATATCACTCAACACCGTAAACTCAACGGTTGCACACGTATTTACTTCCAAATACGAAAAACAACAGCTCAAAAGGCTTCACAAAACAGAGCAATACATGCTCTCTAGCGTACCGCTGTAACGATTCACAAGCAAAAACTAACTCGAAACTGACTTTTTATCATGCGGCGTCCATTTATAAACAGCCGAATGTACAGCAAAGATCGTTGACCACTGCTAAATTAATCATCAGCAATTAAGCAAATATCACTCAACACCGTAAACTCAACGGTTACACACGTATTTACTTCCAAATACGAAAAACAACAGCTCGAAAGGCTTCACAAAACAGAGCAATAAATGCTCTCTAGCGTACCGCTGCAACGATTTACAAGCAAAAACTAACTCGAGACTGACTTTTTATACTCGACGTTAAATCCCGGTTATCACAAATTTGCCATTTCAACTGCGCTTGCGCGCGGACTTAGCTGATTTCAAAACTCTTGCTAAATTAATTACAAACATTTTAAATTTGGTAATAAATATGAGATGGCAAAAGATAAAAATTAGAAATCACAAAGATCTTTTTGATTTAGTTTTTAGGCCTCGGTAAAGATTGAGTTTTGCGTCTTAATTATTAATGGATTCGGTGTTTGAATCGTCTGTCCTTTTTCAGGACCAAATTTTTAACCTCAGAAGAGCGTACTAGAATTTCAGTATCACTTCTAATACAAAGCCGAACCCTCAACCTAAATAAAAATGTATAATACTAAGCTGTTTACGCCTAACGTAAAATATCCGCAAAAGACGGATTTCTGTACTAATATTCCAATCATTTTTGAAGTACACAGCGTGTTTTACACTTATGTTAAATAAATAAAGGTTATTTTTCTCTTAAGATTATCAAATATTCATATCCGTAGTTTCATATAATATATCACGAAGTCGCTGTGAAAATATTCTAATCGCATTCATTAATTTGGTGGGACTCTCGCTCAGCTTAAATATAAACAAGCAACACGAAATCTTAAACAGAAAGCCCAAAAAGCTAAGTCCGCGCGCAAGCGCAGTTGAAATGGCAAATTTGTGATAACCGGGATTTAACGTCAAGTACTTTTTATCATGCGGCGTCCATTTATAAACATCGAAAAGTTTCCACAATATTCCAGATGCTTCTCGAAAATCGTAGACCGTTATCGTATTTCTTTCCATTCACAAATTTTATCATTCAGAAATGAGAGGACCGTATACTTCAGCCGAATGTACAGCTGTATATTCATTACAAGAAACAATTTACAGGTTTACAGGTTACGTTACTTCAATAATTTTAGATGAAAGATAATTTAATAAACGCCAAGTTTAGCTAGATTACGACAAATTAATCACAAAAATAATTACTATTTACAGAATTTGTAACAATACTAGCCTGCGTGCCCGGCGTTGCACGGGCTACTTAAAAAATGAAAGAGCTGTTCAATTGATGTTTTTGTATTATTCTGACATCAGTTTCTAAAGCGCTAAGGAGTAAATAATTACGCGTAATGCAAGGTTTGCAAAACACCAGTAGAGCATATTTTTGGCAAAAACCTCTTTAACGTTAATCATATTTATCAATGATACAAGTTATGAGTATTTTCAATTAGCACAAAAGATGAAAATATATGCATTCTCAACTATAATATGTGCTCACTTTAAACTGAATTAAATCCGATAGAATATATCTGAAATATTTATGTACAATTACAATCAGCTTTTTACATAAAATGACACACACTTTTTGGTTGATTACGTGAAACTAAAGCACCAAGACTTATTAAATACCAATAAGCATTAATTTAATATCAAGCCATCAGATTCCAATTAAGCTTTAGTTAAAATCCTTAAAAACAATCTTTTTTGTTCAACTCTGTTTCACTTAAAGAAATCCAAACAATCTTAATTTAACGTGTTCTTTTAACGATACAAACTGTATTGCAAAAATCGAAACAGGAAGGAAAAAGAGATTTATTACAATTCGAAAACTCACCCATGTGACGGAAAAAAGTCCAACAAAATAAACATAATTAGTCGCACATCCTAAATGTACCCAAATATGAGGCCGGTGAATGATAAACTTACACTTCAATCAATAAACATTACTAAAGAAACATTTTTCACATGCTGAAAAGAGTTAAGAACGTTGAATGAGAAAAAATAAGAAAGGACAGACGATAAATGTCCGAATAGAGCAACCAATTTTAAACTAATTCAAAATGAAATTCTAGATGGAAACGTTGTTTTAAGATTTGGACAGCAGCCAAAAAAATCTCTTTTGACACAATTATTAGAATTTTATTTGCTCACCCATATGCAAAATGGCAACAGGAAAGAAATAAAAATTCCTGAATAGCGTTATGTTAATTAACGTTTTAATTAATGTCTCCGCTAATTAAAGTCGTACAATTACGAGATTGGTCCTATTGATTTCTTTGGAAAATTTCGAATTGATCGGTATGTCGTTTGACTCCCGATTCGCAGTGGTTCTCGAGAAGATCGATCTTCAGACAGACAGACAGACAGACAGACGGACGGACGCGAACAGATTTTAATATTATAGTGGATAAAACAGAGGTTTATGATAATACTAGAAAATCACCCGCCAAGGTATGTTGGGTGAAAATTGCTTCTACATTTGAACGAAGTCATTGCATGTTTGGTGATATTTTAATGGTTGACATTTTAACCCTCACTCCAGTGGATGAACCCTAAACTCCAGTAGATGGCGTTCATCTTTGACCACTTTTTCGTTTTTTCATTCCCCTGAAATGACACAGTCTTACCAGCAAAACAGTGAAGTTGCCGGATCCAGTTCATACTTGTCACAGTAAAGCCTTTGACTGAATGTCAAACATTGGCGGAAAATATTATCAAATTATCATGCTATGACGCGAGTTTCATTGTTGGTGACGTCAGCGTTACGCGATCAGTGAGTTGGTTATTATATATACGAAGATACTTCAAGATTCTACAGGGTGTCCAGCAAAGGACTCCCTGATTTCAAAATTAGATATCTCGAAAACAAAGGACGATATTGAAGTAAAATAAACGGTATGTTTATTGTGAAACCCATAAAAAACATATACAGGAACTCGGAAATTAATTTAAAAAAGTGCCAAGAGGTGGCGCTGCACAATGTAATTGCAATAGAAGTCTCCATAAATAGTGCTGCGAAGAGGTTAGTTGTTTCAGCAGTAGTTTAATCTCTCAGATATGCTTAAATAAATGCTACAAATTATCGTCTAACCTCTTCGCAGCACTATTCATGGCGACTTTTATTGCAATTACAGCGTGCAGCGCCACCTCTTGGCACTTTTTTAAATTAATTTCCGAGTTCCTGTATATGTTTTTTATGGGTTTCACAATAAACATTAGAACTTTTTAAAACTAATTTACAAGTTCCTGTATATGATTTTTCTGGGTTTCACAATAAACATACCGTTTATTTTATTCCAATATCGTCCTTTGTTTTCGAGATAACTAATTTTGAAATCAGGGAACCCTTTGCTGGACACCCTGTATAAACAGTAAAGTTCTAAATGTGAAAAAAATTTTGATCTATCAGTAACGCTATCAGTCATAAAGCATTTTACATTACGAAAACACAGTGAAGAGGAACAACCTGTTTGGCGAACGGAATCGGTTAATAAATAAAGCAATAGCATTCAACGAACTACTAAACTTTTTTTAAGTAACCCTCATTATACGATTCATGGTAGTTTCAAAGAGCTAAACAGATCCGCATTTAATTTTCACACCGAAAATTTTGCATTTCAGACAAAAAACACAATTTGCAGATCATATATGTTTATAGCTTTTATGGGGAAATGTCGATAAAACGTAGTCACAAATTCAAACATACATAGTATTTAAAACTGTAAAATAACACCTATTGACTAATATATGAGAAAAATATGTTTAAAAAAATACCCCCAAAAATGTAAAAAAATATTTTAGTTGCTTTAGTGTTCTGCTGCATGTTACATAGAACACAGAAATTTCAATTTTTCGTGTCAAAACCAATGTTAGAATTTTTTTATTGGTTATATTAAGTTATGTATAGAAACAATATTACTTCCAGAGCCTATAAAAATTTTTTCAGAATTGAAAAATTTTATTTTTGACTGAGTTATAAGGAAAACAAAAAGTACTAGGCGGCCATCTTTGATCCGCCATTTTGTATATAAGCTTACATGGGAACTTTGGGGACTTTTCAGGATTCGTTCTACACATGTTCAGGAACTTATCCTGAAAACTTCAGCTAATTATAAATTTGTGGGGCATCAACCCTATTTTTGGCTTAAACTTACTAGGATATAGTACAAAAATACTAATACTGCAGAACTAATACAGTACACCGCGTGTATCCGGATCGAACTAACTAGGACAAAAGGTAATCCAAACAAACGAAAATCCGGGGAATATGAGGAATAAGTAAAACACAATCGTGACAGAGCAGACTTTATCTTTTATTACAGAAAAAAAAAGACAAAATTACAAAGGATTGTTACTCAAAAATGCTATCATTTATGTGAAATACTGAAAATATTATTTATGGTTCACCTGCAGTGACGTCGGGCTGACATTTTTGTTTTCATTCTTTTTAAGTCATTTTCCAGCTGCATTGCTCGACTTTGTATGGTGTACCTTCAAAATAAAAGTTAGATCATGTGACGCATGTTCAACAATCAGACTTTAATTAGAGGCGAAAAAAATGCAAAATTCCCGAATATATATAAATTGAAGGTAACTTTCCTGATTATCTTCTGCAGGCAGTACAAAAAAGATAAACTGCCAAATAATAAAAGGGGACATTTTTATCTCAAAAGAAAAACATTTTTTTCTACTTACTAATAGTATTATGCTATAAAAGTTTTAGCTTCTTGCTCAAATTTTAAGAGGGTGCTCAATGACCCCTCCATTTAACATTAGCCGTAGCATAGAAAATGTCACAAATTTAGAAACATTTCATTTCCTCGGCTATTTTTTGTAAATAACTATTTTATTGCAATGTATATGCATAATAATCGTGTATATTATAATATGTGGCGTTGTTTTTTCATTTCAATGTATTTTTTTAACCCCGCTCCCCATGCTGATGAAGTGTGGGGGGGGGGGGTGAGCACCCTCTTTCAGTTGAAATAGGAAGCTAAAATTCTTCCAGTATATTGCCATCCAAAAGCATAAAAATATTGATGGGTGTCCTGGTATTTAGGAGAAACTCTTTTTACATGTATTTTTGAACTACCCTAAGGAACATTTTCCAAAACTAGCGGAAAAATAAGGGGGGGGGGGGGGAACTTGGGATGGAGGGTTTTATATATTCGTTAAGGCAAGCCCTTTGCTAAAAGCGTAATAATACGTGACACGTACTTCACTAACACCCTCGAGCCTAGAGGGTTGAATTGACAAGCTAGCGTGAAATTACGAAGCTCGGACCAACCCAACCCACCATTTCCAATCGTCTGAATATAAAACCACTCTTCGCCATGACACTCATCAATGGGTCCGCCATCCTACAAATGCCCTTGAGCCAGCAGTGAAAAATTAAAAAAGTAATTCCTAGAAAATTACAAATGCTAGAATGTTTGCTCAAATCAAGTAGGTTTTTTTTTTTCACTCAAATTTAAATATTATTTTTGGCATTAGAGATACCATTAATATTGTTTTTCATCCTGACTCGTACAAATACCCTGTTAAAAATCGTAGATGTTTTCTTAGTCAGGAAGTTCTTGCAACTTGATACTAATGTTAAAAAATAGGGGGAGTATTACTCTACTAATGACACTCCTCTATTTCTAAACAAGTTTTTATCGATGTTAAGATATTTTTGAAATGTTTTTCTAATAGAATTTTTTTGCCAAATCGAGAAGCTTTTGTAAACACACAAAGTTGAAAACCTATACAAAAATTATTTAAATTTAAAACTCAAATATATTATCCCGCTGTCAAGTGTACTTATTTTATCTATTAGCACTTTTTTTACATTTCACTTATTGTGAAATAAAGAACTAAATTCACTATCGTCTGCAATTATGTGATAACTTTCTGAAGACCGTTGTCAGGAACATGTGCCGTATAACTCGTGTATTTTCATAAATTATAGAAATTATACATGATACAGACTATTTTATTTTAATGCGACTGCAGTATATTAAAACTATATTATTGTATAAAAAATACGATTTTTTTTTTTTGGAAAATTAAAACTTCTATGTTCTACCACGAAGCTTGTGGTCTTCAAAGCGTTAAAAATAGATGTATTCAAACTTTATTAACTTGTTTATCTTCAAACATGTTTATGTCTAGCCAAAAAAACGTCATATATTTGAAAAAATTACATTCAGCGTGGGACATTAGATGAAAAGGAGTGTCCCCCCCCCCCCCCCCTTTACGAAGCACAAAAGCGGAGTTTTCAAACAGTAAGACATTTTTTTTTCTTTTGCTTCTAAGTGAAACTCCTTTCATTAAAATATTTATTCACGTACGTCTCTTTTCTGACTTGGCTCAAAATGACACTAAATAGCAAGATAGCTTTAAACCAGGTAAATAATTTTAAATAGATTTAATTAAAATAATTTATTTTGCGTAACATTAGGTATCCGATTGCGTCCAAAAGCATTTTTTCAAAATAACTTGAACCGTTTTTACTTCCTTTTACATAGTAAAGGAAGTATTATATTCGCGAAAAAAAAATTCGCTCAAAAATTGGCCCTATTTTCCATTTTGCTCGCCCCCAAATGAATATAGTATACTCCCGATTATCCGTGCTAATCACCGGGCGGCGTAGCGCGGATAATCGAAAAACACGGATAATTCAAAAAATCATTTAAGGAATATGCAGGGTAACTACTTAACGGGAAATTAGAAAAAACTAAATAATATATATATATACTCACACAAACAAGGGACTTTTTTTCGAAATTTATTGCTTAAAAAAATCGGTGATACATTTTTGTTTTCTTTGTTTAAATTGTTGCGTACGTCCGTACGAATTTTTCTTACTGCAACTATTTCTCCGTAATCGTAACCTCTTTCTCTCATGTAATCCAATAAATGTTCTACAGATTGTAGAGCAGTAGAATGTGAAATTGTATTTTCTTCATATTCTTCATCTTCGGTTTCATCACTTGCGTTTGATGCAGTAACAAGTTCAATGATATTTTCGTCAGTTAGTTAGATATTGATCCTGATTCACATTCGTTGCTTTTAAACCACTCTTCGACATTTTCAGCGTCAACTGATTCGAAACCTTCGATAACTTTCTCATACATAAAGATAACTTCCTTAATGATGTTATCGATATTATCTTCGGCAATCGAAGATGATTCTTCATCCAATGATTCTTGTGGCAAGATTTTTCTCCAAGATCGAGCAAGGATAACTGATTTTACCTTTGACCATGCAGCTGCTATACCATGCACTGCATCCAATAATCTTTACTAATAATAAAGCTGAAAGTCTCTCTGTCCGGAGGATGTCTGGATGTCTGTAGGATATTTGTAGGATGTCTGTAGGATGTCTGTGACGCGCATAGCGCCTAGACCGTTCGGCCGATTTTCATGAAATTTGGCACAAAGTTAGTATGTAGCATGGGGGTGTGCACCTCGAAGCGATTTTTCGAAAATTCGATGTGGTTCTTTTTCTATTCCAATTTTAAAGAAAAAAACAATCATAAATTACGAAATTATCATAACGTGGAACCGTAACATGGGCACGAGCCAATTGGCGAGATACGAAATTATCATAACGTGGAACCTTAACGTGGGCACAAGCCAATTGGCGAGAAAATTCACTGAACATCATTTGTAAATATACAGGCGAACCAAAAGACCTTTTAATTTGCTATTACGTGCGAAGCCGTGCGGGTACCACTAGTGAATAATATATGGGTAGGACACGTGTCCGATTTGACCTCTGTGCACGGATAGGGTACGCTTCGTATTACCTTGATTTTAGCTCCAGAAAGAAGCTTTAAAAAAGTGATTCCGAAATGATGCATGGATAATCCGCAAACCGGATAATCCGCACACGGATAATCGGGAGTATACTTATATACTTTTTTAATCCGAACACACGTGGATATATGCCTAAGAACGTATAGACACACGAAATATCCATTTTGAGTTAATTACAACGAGTTTTCTCTCGACGTCCGTATGTATGCGTGCGTGTATGTATCTCGCATATCTCAAAAAGGTATGTTCTAGAAAGTTGAAATTTGGTACGAAGACTCTTAGTGGGGTCTAGTTATGTAACTCCCCTTTTGGTTGCATTCGGATGTTCGAAAGGAGGTCTTTTACATCCTCTTGGGGCAAATCATTTTAAGTTCAATGCAAACTCAAGTGATGGTATAATTTGGCAGACACTTGTCGACATATCGCCAAGCTTTTAGTCGTCAAGTTTTGTCGCCAACTTGGCGACAAATTTGATTTTTTTTTAATCCAACTATAATTTGGCCATATTTAGAGATTTTTATCATTGAATCACATTAAAATTGCCAATATTGGGAAAAGGTATCTGTTTTTAACGTTTTCTTTGCTTTGGTTCACAACAAACTAGTGGTCAAAATATATAAAGTGTTTCTTTGCTTACTCCGAAGCTCTAGGGTAACACCCCCAGTAATTGGCAGGTCACCAGTGATTGGCACTTCCAACAAAAATGTCCTAAAATAAGATTCGTATCCAATCTTTTAAAAGTAGAAGGCTATATACCAACTGATTGTACGTTTACTTTAAAGATTTTAACTTCAATTCATGCTACAAAGCGGTAACAGTGCATAAGAAAGAGAAATAAGTGTGGTTTGTGTCATTAAAATCTGACTTAAAATATATTTTAAATTTTCGTTGTCAAAAGTTTTGTTTAGTTGAAAGGTGTTACTTTGAGCGGGAAGAAATATATTTTTGTCCCATTTTGGATTTATGATGGATGACATTTAGTGTTTCTCTCAGTTTTGCTAGTCTCCAGTAATTGGCACATGTGCTTATAGTTCCTAATGTGTTGTGAAATATGTCACTAGTTTGATTTCTGATATTTTTATATTATATGGGTTCTACTATTGATTTGAATCTTATAGAATATACTGTTAAATTTTTAAGGGTAACAATAAAAAAACAAATGTTAGGCCACCAGTCATATATTGTGACTGGTGAGAATTTATTTTTGTAGTCCCTTAGAGTCGTCGGGTCAATGTTCCTTTTTCTGTGGAAACAACTATAATTCGTAAAATCAAAACTGCATACCGACTAATGAAACAGCAATAATCTCGATATTTTTCTCCATGCAACACTCCAAGTTTATTTTTATTTCTCTAAAATACTTTTTCAACGTCAAGATGTGTGATTCAACATTAATTAATGTAAAATTACATACTTTAAATTGACATTAATTTTGTTTCTCATGATGATAAAACTTGTATATGTAATCTAAAAGTGAAAAATAAAGTGTTTTTCCAGTTCTGTTAACCTGTGCCAACTACTGGATCACAAGGTGTCATACACTGGGGTATCAGGTGCCAATTACTGGTGATTTCGGTAACTTTTTATATTTATATAAAGATATTAATTCAAACATTTTTGACTTAGTGAACAAAATACTACTCAAATTAAAAATAAAATACTTCCTACTTTTTGTGAAAAAGTTTATTCTAACCAAATATAAGTGCAAATTAGGTATTTAAATAAAAGTGCCACTTTTCTTAGACCTTAAAGTGTGCATTTCATTTCAAATATACTCAGTTAAAAATAATCTCAGACAGAATACCAAAAGTTTAGTGATGAAGATTTACATCGAGCCAAAAAATCAGAAAATTCAAATTAATGGGTAAAAAACACTTTCAAAAGAAACAATATCGACAGTAGAATGTGTCATTTTTTGCTGGATTCAATGCTTTAACCCTTTCTCACACGGATTTTACTACCTGTTTACATTAATCGTTTTTGACACTGTTTCCATACCCTCTTAAATGCGGCATCGAGCTCAACTTTGTTGGCGGGCACCAAGTTTTGAACCGCTTTCTTTAGATTTGAGAGTACCACAAATTCTTGATCATATTGAGATTGGTAGAGTTGCTTGACCAGTTTAATACTGAAATTTCTCTTTCTGCTTAAAATCTACGAGTCGTTTTAGAGATGTGACATGGAGTAGAATCTTGCTGAAAAATAAAATGTGTAACTACTGTGCCTCAGATGAAGTATCATGCAATATTATTGATGAACAGCAGAAGTCGCGCATTGTTTTATTTTAAGACTAGCTGAGTTGCCCGGTTTGCCCGGTCCACCTTGAAAATAAAAATTAAGTCAAGTGACGTATATTCAACAATCAGGCGTAAAAAATAAATAAAAAACATGATTTCCCTTCCAAACAATGACGACAGATATTAAAATACTTTTAAGAAATTCAATCGAGAAAGATGGATTTAAAATGCGTAACCATGGAAACACAAAATAAAATAAGTTTAAGGAATTAAAATGCGAAAGAAAATGGTTAACAATTTGAATAGAATCGAGATTTATTAAACTTGATTTAAAAAGGCTTGTAACTTTTTTCCTTTCGAGATAAAAGCTTATTTTTTCGACCTTAGGTCGAGTTAGAAGTGGAGTAAAAAAGGTTGCTGTTTCCAGTGGTGTCAAAAGGAAATATGTGAGACCATTTCTTCATCTTTTATTGATAGATGTAATGAAGAAAGTAGTGCCAAAATTTCAGCTAAGCCTAAAAGAATTCGAAGTAAAAACTCTAATAACTCCCGCCGTAATTAAGTTAGAGCGTTGAAACAAATTGCGTCGAACGCGGAAAATTCTACCCTTTCTAACGATATGTAATATTAATATGTGCAAGTAATTTTTCACCCCTATATTTGAGAATTTGTGAAAATTAGACGTAAATTGGAATTTAAAGAAAAAGAACTATTCATCGAATTTTATTCGAACCGGTCTGCAAATCTTTTCAGGACTTAAAGGAACAAACTGAAAATTTCAGCAAAATCGGCCGGGTAGTTCTCGATGGGAAGAAGGATGTGTCAAAGCGGGGAGAGAACGTCTTACACAGGATTTCTCAGACGCTTTTCTTTTTAAACGTCAAACCCAAACACCTTTTTTTTGTTCACAGATATTTCAAAAAAAGATTTATCACTGAATATAATACTTTTCCAACCTTGTTGCCTTTGTTAGAGCTTCTCTTTGCTCCAGGAGAGTTGTGCACGTTTCTGCTTCATGTTTATCTTTAGTCTTGTAGGGTGATGTAGATCCGCAATTTGAACTGCAGTTTATGCAACCGTCCTAGTGTGGATGGCGTGGATAAGATAACTATACATTCTGTCTAACACTTATGGACGTAAGAAGCATTTTCAACGAATATTTTTGGACATTTTACTTTAATTTGGGTTCATATCTGACAGGTGTTACAATTTTTCTACCTCGTTCACTTCGGTTACTTTTTAGATGGTCAGTCCTATGTTCCTTTAAAATCTTACATACAATAGATTGTAAAACGTTTTTTTGAATTGAGTTGGACAGTTTTGTTTTTCTAACTTTAAGAAATGATACAATATGTAACTTTGTTTTCTTCCTAATTATCACCTCGAAGACCCATTTTGAGCAATAAAAGACCTTTAAAAGAGCGTAAAACTATCCGGGCCCCAAGCTCCATACTTGTGACAAACTATAGGGTAACTGGTATGCAAATATTTTCGCTACTTTTTAAAATTCACATTGAATGAATAAATTATTCTAATTTTTTAAACCATATGAAAAATCTATTTTTCCAATGTGTTAATGATCCATAAATTGTTAAAATTATACATGAAAATTTGTTTAAATTGATTTACCCATTCATGAATAACGAGTTTTAATTTGCATGCGTCCATTTTTTCTCGACTCAGGGACAAGTTTTGTTCAAACAGTTCTGATATTCTATTATTTTGAATTTGGGTTGAAGATGCACAGATGTGCATTCTTAGAAAAAAATATTTACTTGCAAATATTTTTGTTTTTAAGTAATGAAAACAGAGGTAAGTTTAAGGACAAACTTATATTGCCAATTACTGGGGTCGTTATCCTATTATCATTAAATTGGAGCAAAAGGAAGTCATGTGATGCACACATCAGTTCGTTTTATATGTAATCTTTTAGCTGCATGTGCTTTAAAACTTCAAAAAAAAATTGTTAAAAACAAGTTTTCAAAATATATATTTTTTAATTGGACAAATTTGAAAAAAAAAAAACAGCGTTTTTACGTACCTTGCGCTAACAGCGTTTGACCAAATTAGGTTCTAATTGCACATTAATCTTTGTAAGAATGCATTTTTATGGCACTTATTCGTGTTTTGATCTGAAAGATTTCTCGTTTTTCTGAACAGTTTTGAAATACAGCTAAAAAGTTCATGCACTGGGTTTGAAAATAATTTTAAAAAACTGCTTTTGTTTAAAAGTTTGCACATAAAAATTTTACCTAATTCTAAAATTCAGCTTAGTTTTTAGAAGAAAACAGCAAGCCCCCATATTACAAAAATCTACCTCAGAAAATTTTATATCAGTACATAATAAAGTTTCTGAGATATTGTTACAGTAGACCGCTTTCTCCAAAAATATTCTTCAGAAAACGCATTTATA
This sequence comes from Uloborus diversus, assembly GCF_026930045.1. Taxonomy (NCBI): domain Eukaryota; kingdom Metazoa; phylum Arthropoda; class Arachnida; order Araneae; family Uloboridae; genus Uloborus; species Uloborus diversus. Next base: position 8,708,226 of record NW_026557876.1, on the reverse strand, counting down.
AACACAACTTCTGGTCTAAATTTTGGTGTACGACTCTAATAATACAATTGAAACTCCAATGGGGTCGCTTCCAAAATTTTAAAAGTATTTTTTTTCTGAAAGAGCATGCTTAAAAATATAGGATCTGACCAATTTTTAAATAATTTGACTAAGTTTAATATTTTAAAAAAATTACTTAAATCAGTGCGTTTTTATTGTTTATAGTCAGAGGGTTACAGGGGAAAAACTGCATTTTGTGATAAAACTTTGAAACTTGGCACGTTTGTAGACATTGTGTATACAAATATTTTAGGAAGAGGAAGCATTCCAAAATTCCCCAAAGCCTCCAGGCGGCCATTTTTGGTCCAAAACCAAAAATGGTGATTTCTTTTTTTAATTATTGCTTGTATCACTTCATAGATGTTGATTATATTTTTTGCCGTTTAAAGCTCCATTAAACGTCCAATTTCCGAAATAACTCCACAAAAAGTGGTTATTTAGAAAGATATTTTTAAACTGTAAATTCTCTGACGTAAATTTTCCTCCCATTTTACATAATTACTGGTTTCTAAATTTAATTAGGGTCATATCAAAGTAGGGTTCCAGTTATCCGAACTCTAATTGCCAGAACTGTCCAATTATCCGGCCATGATGCACCTCGTTTTTTATGACTGAGCAGGCATAATCAAAACTATTTCCAAAGCGTATAAGAGAAAAGTATATTTGCTTTATGTAATGTAATTTATAATGTAAGACTATGTGAATTACAATTAATTTTCATATTTTAAGTTTTATATACAAAGCAAATTAGTTACTGTGCACTCTCCGTCGACCCTGAATCTACTTGAATAAATTGTTGAGAGCGCAAATTATGCATGTTAATTTCAAAAAGTTTTTTTTACAACACATTACTTGTTTCCTTCACATATGTTTATCTCAAACTTACCTCAATTAATTTTTAGAGGAGAAAATGAAACATGTATTCCAATAGTTCACTTTCTCTTATGTACTTACACATTATTTTTTGCTTTTTTTTTCGCTTTGTGACTGTCCCTTAAACAGAGTGTCCCTTAATTAGAGGTAAATACATGGAAGTCCCTATTCAAAGGGACTGGGACCAGAAAAAATGTCCCTTAAATAGAGATGTCCCTTATTCGGAGGTGGATGAATTGATGCATGCTGTGTACTTAGTAGTATAATATCACAATAAAACATTAACTATTAACACTTAAGATTAAATACTGAAAAATGTCTCATTATGTGAAATAAAATTCATAAATATTCAAAGTTCTAAGTTTATATTATTTTATTTATTAAATTTAATAAAAATTTTTGCTATGGCAAAGTTTTGTAGCATACAGAAATAATTTCGAAGCAATTCATTACATGTATTTGCTTTACGTTACGTAATTTTACAATGTAATACGTTGTGAATAACAATTAATGTTCAAATTTTCCAAGTTTTGTATACAAAGCTAATTAATTGCCGTGCACTCTTTGTCGGCCCTGAACCTGCTTGAATTAATAGCTGAGAGGGCAAATTATGCAAGTTCATTTCAGACAATGTTTTTTACAACCCATTACTTGTTTCCTTCACATATGTTTAAGTCAAACTTACCTCAGTTAATTTTTAGAGGGAAAGTGAAACTTGAATTCCAGCAAATTTATTATTTCTTATTGTACTTATACATCATTTCTTGCTTCCTTTTTTTTGTGACTTTCCCTTAAACAGAGTGTCCCTTAATTAGAGGTAAATAAATGGAAGTCCCTATCAAAAGGGACTGGGACCAGAAAAAACGTCCCTTAAATAGAGGTGTTCCTTATTCGGAGGTGTCCCTTAATAGAGGTTCTACTGTAATTATTGAGTAATCACGATTGCTTATTGTTCTCACTTGACTGTTTTTTGCGTCCTATCATTTTATTTTCCCACTGCCACCCTCCGCACCATCACCATCGACCGGCTCCTTACGATGCTGCTCCTATAGCGAAAGCCGTCTCCAGGTTTCATCCATGTCCTACACACACGCGCATGCATACACAACTACACACACATGCACACACATATACACACATACACAAACACACACACACAAATACATACAGACACCTACACATGCACACACAAACACATACACACACACATACAACAACTACCCACACATTCATGCCTGCACACACACATACCCCCCCACATACACACGCATTCATACACACAAACCCATACACACACTTATACAACAACTACCCACACATTCATGCCTGCACACACACATACCCCCCCACATACACACGCATTCATACACACAAACCCATACACACACTTATACAACAACTACCCACACATTCATGCCTGCACACACACATACCCCCCCCCCCCACATACACACGCATTCATACACACAATTACTCACACACTTATGCCTGCACACAGACACAAACACACATGCCTACATACACACACTTATGATTGCGAAAACAATTTGAATTCAAGATGTCAAAATTCAAATAAATTTTTTTTCTTCCGTTTTATACCGACAAATACGGTAAAAGTAGCTCAAATATCAGTGGAGTAGCTTAAAACGAAGATATTGTGGCTGAAAATTATTCCGAATGTCTATTTTCCTTTACACTTTAAAGTATTTTTCTCTTTCAAAGCTTTACTTTCACACTTTCTGCTTTTAATTGTTGTTTTCTTTCTTCTCTTGTGCGATTGTTTACATTCAATTTCTATGAGGTGTGTACTTTGTTTTGAATTTTATTCCTGCTACGTTTCGTCCTCTACATGCAAATACGAGCAAGATCAATCGCTGCAGAGGCATTTAATCCAAACCCAAATATGCAATCTCGGCGTTATCGAAAACGCGCTTCCTCCCAAATTTCCAACCTTCCTGATAATATTGAAATCTTTGCTCTAGCAAGCAGCCTGAGGGATGTACTGACAAGCGTGAAATTACAAAGTTTAGGTAACAACCCTGCACCCCCCTCCCTGTAAGGCCCCTGTAGTGGAGGAGCCGACGCATCCGCCATTTTGGAGCAAACTTGAGATTTGTTGCCATTTTTTTTCTCGAATATGAACAGGTAAAATTATTGGTTTTTGTTTTGAGGCTTTTCTCGTATTCAGAGGATTTAAAATGTTTACTTTTGGGGTCGTTTTCCGCAATCTGCCGCAAATTTTCACTGACTTTTTTTTGAGCAATCACGATTGCTTATTGTTCTCATTTGACTGTTTTGATGTCCTTTGATTTTTTTCCCCCACCGCCACCCTCTGCAGCATCACCGTCGACCGGCTCCTCACGATGCTGCTCCTCTAGCGAAAGCCGTCTCCAGGTTGCGTCCATGTCCTACACACACGCGCATACATACACAACTACACACACACGCATGCACACACACACATACACACAACTACCCACACATTCATGCCTGCACACAGACACAAACACATATGCCTACACACACATACACATACCCCCCCACACACGCACTCATACACACAACTACCCGCACACTCATACCTGCACGCAGACACAAGCCTACACACATACACATTCCCCTACACAAAAACACACATTCTCCCAAACACACGCCTACATATACACACACACTCGTGATTGCAAAAAACATAATTTGAATTCAAGATGTCAAAATTCAATTTTTTTTTTTTTTTGCTTCAAGTGGCAGCATATTTTACTATTATTTCCGCAATTGGTACATTTAGAAGAAAAACAGAAGCGCAAACCACAATCCTTGCTGAATTCAATTTGAAAAAAAGGTCGACTTAAACCAAAATCTCCTCCTACCCTCCATCTTTTAACAATTCTTTACATGCTAAACGTCTTAAATTCAATTAATGTATTTCGTGAGAAGCTTATCAGTTAACGTGTTCACATACCCCCTACACAAAAACACACATACCCCCCCCCCCCCCCACACACACAAACACACATGCCTACATACACAAACTCGTGATTGCGAAAAACATAATTTGAATTCAAAATGTCAAAATTCAAATTATTTTATTTATTTTTTTTGATTCAAGCCTGAGTGTTGAACTCGCGTCACTTGACATAACTTTTATTTTCGAGGTGGACCGTGCAGAGCCGGGAGACGCAGCTAGTAAGTACTTAATAGCAGACAAAGTGACTGGCAGCCTGGAAATGGAGCTCGCTTGTGTGAGGTTAATATCGATTTATTTCTCATGATTTTACTGTCATCACGTTATAAATGCTCTGTAGTCTTTGCTAAAAATATTGCAGTGTTCTAAGGAATACCTTCGTTTCTTTACTAGTGGTACCCGCACGGCTTTGCCCGTAGTAGATAATTAAAAGGTCGTTTGGGTTCGCCTGTATATTTACAAATAATGGATGACGAATTTCTAGCTAATTTGCTATGTTCATTTCCTCGCCAATGTTACGGTTCCACGTTATGATAGTTTCGAAATTTACCTCTTACACGTTTGGGATACTTTGCTCGGTAAAAATGTCTTAAAATTGGTATAGAAAAAGAACAAAATCGAGTTTTCGAAAAATCGCTTCGAGATGCGCATGCACACCCCATGTTACAAACTAACTTTGCGCCAAATTTTATGAAAATCGAGCGGTGTATTTCATGTATTTCTGCTTTAGCCCTGGTTAATGGGCGGTAATTTACTGAATATACCATGCCTTACCTTCAATCTTCGAGCTTAACCGAACCATTGTTTCGGTCACTAGTCTGGTCTGTGCTAGTTCTATATTAGCTACCAGTTTGTTTGGCACTCTTGGCTTCCTTAAGAGGTCCTTAAGAGGTTTTCCGTCTCCAGTTCAGTCACTTTCCTATGACGGGCTGATGACGTGCTAATAAGCACGAAACTGCAGTCCTCGGCTGGAAATGACTGAGCTGGCAGTGTATTTCACGTATTTTTGCTTTAGCCCTTGCCAATGGGCGGTAATTTACTGAATCAGTCGAACGGTCTAGGCGCTATGCGCGTCACAGAGTTCTAGACATCCAGACAGACAGAGATATCCAGACTTTCAGCTTTTCTATTAGTAACTAGTGGTACCCGCACGGCTTTGCCCGTAATAGAAAAATTAAAAGGTCTTTTGGTTCGCCTGTATATTTACAAATAATGTATGGTGAATTTTCTCGCCAATTGGCTTGTACCCATGTTACGGTTCCACGTTATGATAATTTCGTAAATTACTCGTCCATTTTATAATATTTTTGTTCTGAAAATTGGAATAGAAAAAGAACCAGATCGAATTTTTGAAAAATCGCTTCGATGTGCACACCCCCATGCTACAAACTAACTTTGTGCCAAATTTCATGAAAATCGGTCGAACGGTCTAGGCGCGTCACAGACATCCTACAGACATCCCTTCGGACAGAGAGACTTTCAGCTTTATTATTAGTAAAGAAGAAGAAGATACAGATTTCCCTGCTATATGCGATAAGTACGCTTACTCCAAAAATGGCGGATGCGTCGGCCTCTCCAGATATAGGCGTCCTACCCCCCCCCCCTTCCATCGACTTCGCCCTTTTCATATAACACCCCCCTCCTGCAGCTCTGATTCGCAAACGATTCGAAACGCTTCGGGCTGTTTGCAGAATTAGAAGGGAAAATACAACCGTGAAAAGCTGAGGAATTTAGAAAAAGATAACTAGCTTCTACAGGAACTCTTCTTTTAAATTTGTTTCCTCATATTCTTCAGAATTCGGAGCACGATCATAGATTCGAATCGTTAGCACGAAGATTTCTAAGGTTTTAGAATATCGTATAAATTTTTCTTTTAAAGAACGCCCGGATATGTTTACGAAAAAGTCATTCGTTTGCTATCTCATAATGACAATTCTGAGACTTTTCCACTAGCAAAAAATACATGAATGATTCAGTAAATTATAACTAAGCTATAAACCCATACAAATAAAACAAAAACATAAAAGTGCATGTGCGTGTGTGTTCTCTATACAAATCCGCAATTTACATCAGATCGAACCCAATTTGGCAGCGAAGTACTTTTGTCACCCGAGACGGAACGTGGGGGAGGGGGCGGCGTAGAACAACGATAAGAAACACCGAACTGTTCGAATTTTAATTTTAGGATCAGAAAATGGCATTAAATGACTACCCGAAATGATTATCAGAGTGGCTTAATTTCAGTTTCATTCCAAAGCCCGCGAAAAATGCCCTTGAGAAATTGTCAGAGTCAACTTTATCTTGACTGAAATAGACCACATGTGCTCCTACTTAATTAAAATATTACCAGATAGGTGCCGCTATAAGCCGGAGTAAATATTTCACCATATCACTTTGCCCCACATATTTTAAAGAGTGCATATTTTAAACAGCTGAAATGCGTGAATACTACTTTTTCCTACACCTATCGAGTATGAAAAATATAAGGAACTAGCTGTACTCGACGCGCGTTGCTACGCCAACAAAAAATACATCATTATACTGATTTTCATGACAATCGGTTGAACGGGGCAGAAGTTGCTACTCTTCAGTGCCACCTGGTGGCGAGTGGCTTCAATGAGCATATTATGCACCTTCTCCGTGGAAAAATACATATATATATAGCAATTTTCATAATAATCGGTCCAGGTATCAAGTGAAGCCGTGACTATACTCAAATTTTGTACTCGCGCAGTTTGCAAGGTCAATCCATCGCTAAAAATATCAAATAGAAAAAGTTTTAAATCCCCCCGTTGCATGAAAAGCCATAAAACAATAAAGAAAGAATTTATTTGTTCAAACTCAAGAAAAATGGCAACAGCTCACTTCTTGTCAATGAGATCTTTCACGCGAATTAATTTCTGCAGCCGATCATTTTATTCGTATTTATCCAAAGGATTGCGACTTAAATTGGAATAAAAAAGGAACTATCGATCGGATTTTTTTCGAACTGATCTATAAACATTCTCAGTACCAAAAATAATAAACGGTGAAAGTTTCAGCCAAATCTGCCGGGTAGTTTTTTGAGTTCATGGATGACATACAGACAAACATTCATTTATATATATATATATATATATATATATATATATATATACTAGCAAAAATACCCGGCGTTGCCTGGGTCAGTAATAATTATGAGAAAAAATCGTTACTTGCTTTTTTTTTTCTGGTTTAAGTGAAAGAATTTAAAACACATCTTTTTGACATGATTAAAAGTAGAGTTTCTTCCTTACCCATAAAAGTAAAATAGCAATAAGTATAAAGAACAAAATAGTATTGATTTAGAAACGAAAGCACTATATTTAAGCATATACAAATTTCCAAAACATGAAATTATTCTTCTCATGTTTAAAAAGATTAATCTGTTGATACTTTTTTTTAACATGGAGTCTAAAACCTTCTCTGTATTGCTATTGACGTTGCTCGTAATCCCCTTATACTTGCTTTAGTTATTTTGGGAAATTTCAAGCATTGTGGGCTCTTGGTGCGATTTTACCGAATTTGCGGGAATCGTTTTGGGATACCTTCGATGATGCTCCCTCCTTTTTTCCTTACTTTGTAAAACGATATATTAATTTTCGTTACAAAGATATTACCGCCAGGTGCTGAGATACTTTTGGTCACCATAAAATGGTGCTAAAGAGTTTCATCCGAAATGTTTCCAAAATAAGTAGTAAAATTTGGCGATTGTTTGAAATTGTGGAAAAAGGAAAAATTAATGGAAGTTTTTGTGCTGTTTATGGATTTGCCTAATTTAGATGCTGGATTATTTAACACAGTAAAAAAAATTTTTTAAAGATTCTTTGATTGGCGATATTTTGTTTACATAGTGAAAACTGAGAAACATTATGACGTAGTCTTCGGCTTCAAAAACAGCGACATTGAAAAAAAACTGCCAAATGCATCAGCTACGGAAATATTTCTGCAAAAATTTTGGCGATCTGCTGGTTGATTGGATAATAAGTAAGTGTTCAATCAGCATAAATAATAATAAAAACCATTAATTACATTAAAGTTCCGTTTAGATGGAAAATGATCAGTCAAATCATGTATTATTTGCCAATCTTGTGCAAAAATCTTACTTCAAGATTTGACTTGAGAAAAGCCTTGAATAGTCACGAAAAGCAAAGATAGTCAACAATACAACAATAGTCGCTGTCGACAGGAAGTTGAGATGATACACTAAATACTGTATTGAGTTTAGGAAAGCCTTCGAACATGGAACTAAAAAGCTCATAACTCGTTTTTTATTCTACTTAGAAATTTCGAATAAGTGCCATCTTCAGCAGAAAAATCAGAGCTTTCGATGGACATATAATGTAAATATGTGCAAGTATTTTTTCATCCCTATATTAGAGAATTTATACGAAAATTGTATTTTATTGCTCCCCTAAGGGGGGTTTTGCCCCCCATAACGGGACGAAAACTACCCTATGTGTTATTCTGATGCGTAAGCTATATTATTGTAAAGTTTCATCAAAATCCGTTCAGTAGTTTTTGCGTGAAAGAGTAACAAACATACATACATCCATACAGACAAACTTTCGCATATATAATAGTAGTAAGATATATATATATATATATCTTTTAAATTTAAACTAAGCAGCTTTGAAAGTTTTGTTTGCATCTTAAATTTGATATGACGAAGTGAAACTCGAAATCAGTGAATATCAAAGTGTTCCACATGGACCCCCAGGGTCCACGTAAGTATTCAAGGGGTCCATGTCAATGAATGAAAAAATTGGGGGTGTGCATGAGACGGAAATAAGGGTACACGAGCCTGGATCTCATTTAAGTAAATTATCACGAAAATTCAGGCTTTCTTTGAGCGCTATAATGAATCAAACAAATATTAACTATATACCTACATATAACAGTTATTCGTAACAAGAATGCAAGTTTTTACAAGAGATGAAAGCGAACTCTTCCAAAATGAGTCTTAAAAATTTATTTTTAAGTTGGGAGAAATCATTTTTTTCTCATTCTTTGGAAAAAAAAACCCGTTTTTACTGTTCTTCAGCCTCTTACTGAAATCTACCATTGATTTTCATACATTCTGATTTCATTTGATTTATTTTGAACACCTTGATATCACTTTGTTTTAGAACGCTCAAATGTAAATATTACATGGCCTAATTACTTTTCAAACATAATATAGAGGGTTCGCGAAAAACAAAAAGGCAAAGGGTCCACAGAACAAAAGTTTGGGAACCTCTGCTATAAATGAGGGTGAGCAACAAAAAAATCAGGGTGCACAAATAAATTCTATGCACATCGAGTTTATGAAACATTCCAACGCTCTTCGGATCGTTTTCATATATTCGAGACACATTGATACGTACATACAGCATCAGGAGTAAATTCGTGGCAATTACATCAGGGATAGGAAAAATGTATTTTCCAACGTCGCTACTTGGTAAGCCCACCTTTTTCCATTCATTACCAAAATGTGTTGAAATATGTTTAGATAAAACTAAAATTGCAAATATTTTTAAAAAATGTTTTGGAATTTCCACGAGATGTTTTAACGCGCATTTAAAGTTATTTTTTCAGGTTAGTCGGAAATAGGCTTCGCATGTAATTACGTTGCGCATACCACGTTCGCATGTGAACATGGGACACAGGAGAATATGATATGTTTTACTAACAAGCACCCCTACCCAAGCACACATGTCGATTTACATAAAACTTTGCCCATCGACAGAACATTTCAAAGTATTGAATACTCATATTTTATCAACATTAAACACTTTTAACGGGGAAAACTTTACCACGTTACATTGGATAATTGGGATATTAGAATGTCGAATATATTATTTTATTTTAAATTTAAATTACAAAAATTCAAATGACTCAAAATTTTAGAAATATCTAAACAAGTTTAAGTTGATCGTTTTTAAGATTTTACTAAAAATACTATTAACAGGTGTAAAACATCCATCGGGATGTTATCCAGTCACAATGAATGATCTTGAAACTTAATCGTACGAAAGTCACGTTGTATATCAATGGAAAGCTCTAATATTTACGTTTGAAATATTTTTTGAATTTTCATTCTGCTATAATTAGGAGATTAGTTACAATCACTGTCAAAACACACTTTTTATTTCTTTCGCACAGTTTGAGTTTTTTGTACTGGCATTCAAAATAGAAATCTAAGAATTGACAGGATTACTGATCTTTTCATATGTGATCTTTATGTCCAATTTCAATGAAATCGGAAATGATGAGGTCAAAAAGGTGTGTCGTTGCTTTGACATTGCGACTCACAGGCAACTTGCCCCGCGACGGGTGTTAAGGTAGTAAAGGATGGTTTACCCCTATTAGTAGTGTTTTAAGAAAAATCCTGAAACATGTCAGTTGGATTTGTTTTTTTCAAATTTTTAATCATTATTTGAATTTGTGTAGTTAAAATTTAAAACTAAAGAATATATTGCGCCCTCTAATAGCCTAATCATACAACAGTCAGAGGTAAACTACTTACTTCGTTAAAAGTAAATTGCCGATAACAAAAAAAAAAATCGAGTTCATTAGTATTCTATCGAAGTGCAATGTTTTATTTCAATTGGAGGGACACACTTGGATAACTTTACTTACTAGTCCATCTCACAGATACGCAAGTCCATTGCGGGTTAATAGTCCATTGAAAACATAAAAATAGTTTTAAAAAAAGCCAGTACATTATCGTACCTAAGTCTAAAATAAAACAACAAAACAGCTAATATATTATCTTTAGACTTCTCAACTATTTCTAAAACTACTGGTGCATTAGAATACATTGCATGTCCCTATGAAAATAATGAAAATAGGAGTGCCTGCGATTGTGTTGTTTAATCTGAAGTCAAGAACTAAGACTCCAAGACCTTGCTAGTACATGGGGCGCCAGTTAAATGAATCAATGGTTAATTGAATCAACCGCTTAAATGCATCAAATCGCCAGAAACATAACAAAATTCAGCTTTATTGAATTAACCGCTTTATTGAATCAGCCGCTTTATAGAATCAAAACTGCTTAGAACAAATTTAATTCATATAAGCGGCGACAACTGTACTTAATATATTACTATACTTGCGGAACCCGCACGGCTTTGCCCATAGTAGAAAATTAAGATCATTTGTTTAGCCTGTATATTTACAAATAATGGCTGATGAATTTCTCACCAGTGTGCTACAGTCTGACCACGGATTGTATGGAAAGACAAGCATCCGTTTTACAGCCGAAAATGAACGAATCTATTTTTTACCGATGTCAGCTTTTGCAGAAGCAGAGTCTCATTCAAATGTGCGGAATACGCGCATCACATTTTTACTTTTCCCCCTTATTCACATAGATTCGTTGATCTGGACGTTTGAAAATTCCATGCAATCCGTGGTTGGACAGTATGTTCATTTGATCGCCCATGTTGCGGTTCCACGTTATGATAATTTGGTAAATTCTTCGTCCATGTTAGGATAATTTGATCGTTAAAAGATACTTAAAATTGAAAAAGAAAAGAACAAAATCGAATTTTTAAAAAATCGCTTCGACGTGCACATCCCCATGCTACAAACTAATTTTATTTCAAATTTCAAGAAAATCAGCCGAACGGTCTAGGCGCTATGAGAGTCAAAGATCCGGACAGAGATCCAGACAGACACTTTCAGCTTTATTATTAGTAGAGATGAAGTTTCTAAAGATATTTTACACTTACATAGCTTTTCAGCAAAAAAAAAAAGACTCATATGTTTGTTTTCAACAAAATCAATGAAGAATTGAATCTATTTAAAACAAAAACTCAACGGACGTTAGTTGTACTTAAAAGGGGACACTGGACGTTCAAAAAAAAAAAAAAAAAAATTTACGCCAAATTTTTGAAATTTTTATTTTTTGAATTTATTTGAATACGAGGACAATTTTGTGAGTTTTGTTTTCTTAATATATAAAAATCAATGTCCTGAGATAACATATATTATATATATATATCAACGCACAGCCGAAACCGCTGAAGCTTCAGACTTTAAATTTGGCAGGCATGTCCGCATGATTACGAAAGTAACCACTAAGAAAGGATTTTTCGAAATCTCAATTAGTTCGGGAGAAATTAATTAAAACCCATTAATTTCTGCGAAATTAAAATCTTTTATTGAATTCAAATCCCTTATTTTCGAAGGCTTTCCTCCATTCAAATCATTATTCAGTACTTCATCTCAACTTTTGGTCGAAAGCGAATTTTAAATTTGATATTGTTTTTGTTTCTCACGTGATTCTTCGAGGCTTTTCTCAAGCCAAATAATAATGTTTCTGTCTTTTGTTTCTAGTTTGAAAAAATGAAAGCAAAGTTTTTAAGAACACCACAGGCGGGCTATCCTTTTGAAGTTAGAAGAGTGAAGTTTCCTGTTAAAGTTTGCTTTGCAATAACCATTAATAAGTCACAAGGACAGACATTAAAAGTAGCAAGGACCGATTTAAGAGAAGACTTTTTTCACACGGCCAATGTTATGTAGCTTGCTCCAAAGTCAGTTCATCAAGCAGCTTAAAAATTTTAGCACCAGAAAAAAAAACTAAAAATGTTGTATGCAAAGAAGTTCTTGCTTAAACATAGATATAACAATAAAATGTGGATGGCCTGTGTTTGCAAAGATAATCAATACTTTAAAAGGATCGTTAATAACAGTTAAAGATCGGTTAAGGACAAAGGCATATATGTAAGGAGTCCAGGGGCCTCGGGATCCTCCCCAAGTTAGAAAAAGTTATAGGTAATAAGTAATTATTATAGGGGATTTTCGAAAATAGGTGCACCAAGCACTGTTAACCCCTGCTAATTCCATTACCCGAGCAATGCCGGGTACGGGAATGCTAGTTTATTATAGTATAGAGAATGACTTAAAATAAGTTTCAGTGTTGTGAAATCAAAATAATTACGCAAGTGACTTTTTTCAAAGTTTTGTTAATTATCGTTAAGGTTATTTACATTTTTTAAAATAATTGGTCTAATTAAAAATTTCTTAACGAAATTTTATAATCAAGCTTGTACTAGTGTTTAAAGTATATGGTTAAAATTTCATGCAAATCCATCAATAATTAAAAAAGTTTGTTTTCAAGGTCCAGTGTCCTCTTAAAAGAACATCCCCTCTAAAAGAGTAAGTCTACTTCTAATTTGCGAAGCAATAGCACAATTTTTCAAATTAGGAAGTAAGGCGCAAGAGGAAGCCATGAAAACGGAGTTGCCAAGAACTGGGGAGACACGGGGGGGGGGGGGGGGGGGGACTGCCAGAGATGTTGTTCTAAGCTTCGTAATTTCATGCTTGTCAATTGAGCCTTCCGGATGTTTGCCAAATCAAGGATTTCAATATTGTTGGAAGCTCTAGAAATTTGTGAATCCTTAATTGACTTGGCATCAACTTATAAGCAGTAGCACGGAAGCTCCAAGTTTATTTCCGAAGAATCTTAGTATTATGCTATGACAAAAGGGTTTGCATTTTACTGAGTTATGAATCGTGAAGGATTTTATTCGTGTTTATTAAATGCTTATTAAGCAACAGAAGACTTATTGTAGATAATCACAGAAAACACTTCAGCTATTTCGATGTTTGTAAAACTTGTGTCTAAGTTATAATTTCTATCGGAAGGAAGGGGCCTCAGATTAACCCGTTTTTTATTTAAAAGATCGAAAACACTTAATTGTGTACTTTTTTATATCATTTCTTGTTTATATAAATAAACTAGGGGGCTTCGACTGCTATTCGCTTCGCTTGCCAAACCCCTATTGCGGGTAGATGCTAAAAGTTTGGAGCAAAAACTAATGCAGAGTTTTTCAACTCAAACTATAGGTTTAATTTTCAGTTCGAGAACTGAACTACGACTTATTGAATTTTAACTGATTATTTCAGCACGCTCGTATGAAATGACCAATAATGAATGACCAAAATTTCCCTTATAATATAAAACAATGTGTCATGTTTACTTCCTTTTGCAAAAAAAAAAAGTATTGTATTCGCGAAAAAAAATTTCACCCCAAAATCGGCCTTAATTTCCATTTTGCTCACACCCGAATGAATGTCGAGTTTTTTTTTTCCACTCGATCACACGTGAATAAATGCCTAATAACGTAGAGACACGCGAAATATCCATTTTGACTATTCCCGAGTTAATTACTACGAGTTTTCTCGTGACGTCTGTATGTACTTAAGTATGTCGCATAACTTAAGAAAGGTGTGTCCTAGAAAGTTGAAATTTGGTATGTACGCTCCTTGTGGGATCTAGTTGTGCACCTTTTTTTTGTTGTATTCGGATGTTCCAAAAGGCGTCTTTTACACCTTTTTGAGAGGAAATTATAGATAGTTTCAATACAAACTCAAGTGATGTTATAATTTGGCAAACAATTGGCGATATACAGTCGAGTTTTTGATCGCCAAGTTTTGCTGCCAACTTGGCGACAAATGTGGCGGTTTTTTTTTTTTTTTTTAAATCTGGTTTTAATATTTTCACTATTGGCGATATTTAGAGGATTAACCATTAAATCACATTAAAATTGCAATATTATCATTAAATTGGCGTAAAAGGAAGTCATGTGATGCACACATCAGCTCGTTTCAGATGAAATGATTGGTGAAATAAGTTCAAAAATTCATGCTTTATGTACAAAAGTTTGAAACCCATCACTGAATAGCAATATGCTTCTATTCACAATTTTATATAAAACCTAGAAATTAACAAAACAAAAATTAGATCCCATTATCAAGTTAAAGAAACACGAAAATGTAATTACCTAGTGTAATTATCCTTTTGTGTATTTGCAATCAGAATTTTCATCTCTTTTTCACCACAAATACGAGGCGTATCCGGAAAGTAAGTACCGTTTCGTTCTAATGCCGCTGCAGCGCTGCTGTCGGCGCTCAGTGCATGCGTACTTGTTTCCTCTGTTCATCGGCTACAGACTCGCGCCATTACGGTTGATTTGTCTTGTGTTTTGCGTTTACTGTGGCCGTATATAATGTTTAAAAAAATCGATGATCCCGCCGACTGTGAAATTCGTTCTGTGATCCGGTTTTTGAATGCAAACGTAGAGGAATGCTCAGTGAAGGAATTGTGTTGCTGCATGACAATGCTCGGCCCCATACTGCTCGTGACACTCAAAGACTAATTGAGCGGTTCGGTTGGGAGCAGTTTAATCGCCCGCCGTACAGCCCAGACTTGGCACCGTCTGATTTCCACTTGTTCCTGCACATGAAACGAGAACTTGGAGGTAGGCGCTTTGCTTGTGATGACGACGCAAAAAACGCTGTAAATTTATGGCTCTCTTCATTGGCGGCAAGTTTCTTTGAGGCAGGTATAAATAAGCTGGTGAGCCGCTACGACAAGTGCCTCAACAATGGTGGAAACTATGTTGAAAAATAATTTAAGGTATGATCTTTCATGTAAACATTAAATAATCTTTAAAAAAAATTTTATAGCTTTTTTTTTTCAAAACGGTACTTACTTTCCGGATACGCCTCGCATATTTGAATGTCCTTTTATTTTTTCAAAACGAGTTTCATATCACAAGAAATACCAAGGTCAAAAAGACAAATAGCAGATTGCTACAGTGTTTCGGTGTTACAACTCACTCAAGTAAAATACTTTCACTAGGTCAACAAACTTTTATGATTAGTTAGTACTAGCTGCGTTGCCCGGCTTTGCCCGGTCCACCTTGAAAATAAAAATTGTGTCAAGTGACGTATATTCACCAATCAGACGTAAAAAATAAATTAAAAAAAATCATGATTTTCCTTTGAAACCATGACGACAGATATTAAAATACTTTTAAGAAATTAAATCCAGAAAAATGGATTTAAAATGCGTAACCATGGAAACACAAAATAAAATAAGTTCAAGGAATTAAAATGCGAAAGAAAATGGTTCACAATTTGAATGGAATCGAGATTTCTTAAACTTGATTTAAAAAGGCTTGTAACTTTTTTTCCTCTCGAGATAAAAGCTTATTTTTCCGACCATAGGTCGAGTTAGATCTAGAGTAAAAAATGTCGTTTTTTCCAATGGCGTCAAAAAGAAAGCTGTGGGACAATTCCTTCACTTTTTATTAAGTTATTTAATGAAGAAAGTAGTACCTAAATTTCAGCAAAGCCTAAAAAAATTCGAGCTCAAAACGCAAATAACTCCCGCCGTAATACAGTTAGAGCATTGAAACAAATTGAGTAGAACGCGGAAAATTCTACCCTTTCTAACGATATGTAATAATAATATGTGCAAGTAATTTTTCACCCCCATATTTCAAAATTTGAGTGTAAATTGGGCCTAAATTTGAATGAAAAAAGAACTATTCATCGAATTGTTTTCGAACTGGTCTGCAAACCTTCTCAGGACTTAAAGAAACAAACTGAAAATTTCAGCGTAATCGGCCGGGTAGTTCTCGAGTTTTGCGAGTTCAAACACACAGACGCTTTTTGGAGACCTCATTTTATACCATGTCGAGATGTACAGTGAAACATGTGTAAGTTGACCAATCACGGTGCACTACTTTAGTGGTCAACTTAGACAGGTGGTCAACTTACAAAAGTGGTCTACTTCACAGGTTTTAGTGTACCGTGAAATCCCGTTACACGAAACTTCTAGGGGCCGTGAATTTTGTTCGCTGTAATTGAATTAAAATATGGAATTTTGTTGTAATAGAATTAAAATATTTAACTTAATATTTATTTTGTTGAAATGGACAGCTCGTTGTATTGGTCATCGCTATAACGAGATTGAACTGTATATTATAGGAAAATTTCGATACAACGAACTTCAAGGTACTGTATATTTTGTTCGTTTTAAAGAGAGTATGGTTGTACAGAGGTTAAGGTAATTAAAACGGAATGAATACTTTTTCCGTTTAAAATACTTGGTTGTATTGCATTCGCGCTAGCGAGATTTTACTGTACATATACAGTAAAATCCCGTTACTACAAATTTCAAGGTACTACAAATTTTGTTGGTTTTAACGAGAATTTCGTCGTAATGGAGTTCAAGGCAATTATAATGGGACTTAACATTTATTTCGTTGAAACTGCTATTTCGTTCTACTGGTATTCGCTCCAACGAGATTTTACTGTATATATACAATGAAATCGCAATATGACAAACTTCAAAGAAAAACACATTATGTTCGTTTTAGCCGGAATTACTTTGTAATGGAATTACAGGTAATTAACACTATTGAACATTAATTCGTTGAAATGAATATTTCGTTGTACTGGTATTCACAGTAAACGAGTGAAACCAGTGAAATCCCAATGTAACGAACTTTATGAGACTAAATTTTGTTCGTTATAATGGGAGTACATAGCTCGTTGTAATGCAATTCAAGCAATTTAATAGTAATTAAAATGGACTAAAACTTTGTGCATTGGGAATCGGATATTTCGCTGTATAGGTATTCGTTGGAATGGGATTTCATTGTAAATTTAAAGAAAAATTTAGTACAGTTTGTTCCCCACGTGACGGCGGGATCATCTTTAGTAATAGATTCAATACAACATTTAAAAATTATTTTCAAAAAAAAAAAAAAAAGAACCGACTTCAAAAAACAAAGAGGAACTAAAAATTTAAAAATAATTGGTCATACATATATACGATTTCTTACCAAACGCATAAATCAAATTTATTTTCCAATTCCTGTACAAAAATCAACTAAACTAAACACCCAATTATAAAATAAACACCGATTCTAATTACTATACGATGAATTATTTTAATACCTAACTAATTAATTACGATCTCTTTTTAATAGCCATTTGAAGTCGAGGCCTCCTATAAACTACTACCTAACGTAACCGAGTAGGTTTAGTTTTAAAGACTTTCGCGTTTTGTTAAATTAGTGTTTAACTCAGAATAGGTGGGATGTAATTTACGTCTCATCAGATCCAGACAAAATTAACATGGGACCATCTGGGAAGTATACCTTTCCAAAAACAAAAAGAATTTTTCAAATCGGTCCAGTATTCTTCAAGTAATACGAAAACTTACATAAAAAGTGGCATGACGAAATCATAACCTCCTTTTTTGAAGTCTGTTAAAAACCTAGTTCATTAAACAGTAGATGGTTCGAAAAAATTGATTTATTTCGGAATCGCGTTATTTGTCAAAAGTTGCAGTTTGGTATCCTCAATTGTGGAAAAATTATAAAATAATTCTAAGCTGACATCTTCATTTGGCGCAAGAGGCTGGCGTCGTTCAACCTAAAAAATATTTTATCGCTTTTATATAACATTTTTAGTTTGCGCATACATCTTAGATTGGGCAGGAGCTTTTAGTCAAATTTAATGCGTACGAGCAAACGAAAGATCTTACGAAAAAGCAATAAAATATCTTTTCAGGTTCAAACTACACTATTTACTGACAATTTATGGCTGTTGTTTTATAAAAATACTAGTGGTACCCGCACGGCTTTGCCCGTAGTAGAAAATTAAAAGGTCATTTTCTTCTGTATATTTACAAATAATGGATGGTGAATTTCTCGCTAATTTGCTATATGCTTACCTATCTTATGGTTACACGTTATGATAATTTGATAATTTACTTTTCCACGTTGTGATAATTTTGCTCGGGAAAATGTTCTTAAAATTGGAATAGAAAAAGAACAAAATCGAATTTTCGAAAAATCGCTTCGATGTGCACACCCTCATGCTGCAAACTTTGTGCCAAATTTCATGAAAATCGGCTGAATAGTCTAGGCGCTATGTGCGTCACAGAGATCCAGACATCCTCCAGACAGACTTTCAGCTTTATTATTAGTAAAGATAAAGACGAAAAAACTAATTTTATTATTTTGTGAAAAATTCAATTTTTGCATATTTTTCCAAACTTATACGCGAATTGATAACGTGATCTTAAATTTTTTTTAAATTATTTCTCCCCTCATTGAGGAAACCAGACTACAACTTTTGAAAGATAACGCGATTTCGAAATAAACAAATCGATTTTTTTCGAACCACCCTATTAAACAGAATCTCCGAAAAAAATGCACTTGCAAAAGACAAAACTAATTCCGAATTTCCTACATTTTCCGAACCATCCACCGCCTTTGGGGGAGGATTTTTTTCATTGATATTGCACATTCCCTTTGCGTAGATCCATCCTCCCAAAAGACTACACTTCTCGAAGATGGTGAGTATTTCATTATATCACCATGGTGATGCCGCGGAACGATTGAGCATGGCAAGTCCCCGTGGACCGTCTTCATCAATCGCATCTGCATCAGCTGTTTTTGCATCAATTATTTATTTTCCCAACACGTTCGATGTTTTTGGGGCGCCTTATTAGATTTCGGGCATTCCCGCTAAATTATTGAGCGGAAAAAGTCACGCATCCCAGCTTTTCATTTCCATGTTGATTAGTTTTCGTGAACATATTACGAAACGCTCGCAGATCTCTAACTCGTTTCTAATGCTGGAGTGATGTGTAAATTGTAATCGATGGATGTATCTAGCATTGTTTCCAGTGTTTTATTCGGGTAAATCAGAGGTTCCCAAACTTCAAATCTCCACAGGCCCCCTCCAAAAAAAATTACAACCTTCGCCCCCTCCCCCCCCCCCCGACACACGTAAAAGAAAAAGGAAAAAAAATTATTTGACATAGTAAAATCTATTTCTTTCCTAATATGTTTCTACGCTTTTTTTTCCCTTTAAATTTTTTTTATTCATTTTTCTGTATATTTTTCAGAGCTCTTGTCTGGTTTTCGA
Organism: Uloborus diversus; assembly: GCF_026930045.1. Classification (NCBI taxonomy): domain Eukaryota; kingdom Metazoa; phylum Arthropoda; class Arachnida; order Araneae; family Uloboridae; genus Uloborus; species Uloborus diversus. The sequence goes on along the minus strand of NW_026557876.1, from coordinate 8,688,611 downwards.
TTCTTACATTATTATTTTGAGTTATGGAAGTAAAATTCTATTTGAAATTCAATTAGGAACAAAGAAATTGTTATCGCCAACTTTCTACAACAAGTTTACTAATAAAAATGAGCTTTTAAAGTTTAGTGAACAAACTACTGATATCCTAGTTTAAATTTGTTAATTTCTCATGAGTTGTATTTTTACATTTTATAGTTGTATTTTCATCATGAGGTGTATTACGATTTTAATCATTAACTATTGTTCGGGCCAGTCTACCCTGGCAGCGTCGTATTAAAATATAGTTACTCGTCCTTCAATCTGAATTATATTAACGTTTTAGCTGAATAGCACCACAGACCCTCTGGCATGGACTCGCGGACCCCCGGGGGTCCGCGGACCACAGTTTGGGAAACTGCTATAAAAGATTAATGAATTTCTCTTCAAGCAACTGATTTCCTCAATACGTGATCAATAAGTAAATGTTATAAATCTGCAGTTTCTATCATCCTTATCTAGTTATAGCTTGAAAGCTGTCGAGGCGTAAAGTTTGCACCCATTCGGTAATGATTTTAAAGTCTAAACCAGAGAAGCAGCAATTTCACTTTACTAACAAGGTCATATTTTCTCTCAGCTAGCGTTAACGAAAGTAGATAGATAAGCAGATATCACCAGCTTCAATTCGACATTATTCATTGCTGATAAGCCATAGCCTTAAATATCCAGAACCTCATTTAGAGGTACTGATTGGGAAACTCTGAAGTAAATGATTTGAGTTACATTGAAGCAGTAGTCAACTAAAAGTTTCATAAAATTGTATACAGGGTGTTAAGTTTTAACCTTTATTTTCACAACCGTTTAGTCCTAGATGTATACTTCCAAATGCAAAAATGTTCAAAATCAGATGCAGAGGTAAGATATTGAAAGTTTGAAGCAAAATCAAAAATTAGTCAAAAAATACAAAATTTAACTTTTTATACGGGCCCCAGATCCTCTAACTGATACTTTGAGAAATAATATACATCGAAAACTATTACTGACACAAAAAACTAGACAGTTATGAGACCAAAACTCAAGAAGATATTAGAGTTCAAAGTTTTCAGGGACCATACAGAAGCTGACATTGGAGCTTATCGCCCTTTCAGAAGAATGACAGGGCGTTCAAGTACGAAGAACAAGAAACGTATATTTTTCATTGCTATTCAAAAATAAATGCAAATGACACGCAAAAACACACTACAAAATCTCGAGTAATTTGAAAAACCACATTCCATTATACATAATTTTAGTTAACCGCTGTATTTTCCCTCAAAAGGTGTTATTGACTGCGAGGGAAAGTGGTGCAACTCTCAAAACGCTGCGTTTTATATCTCGGTGAATATTGGTCGTACTAATTTCAAACTTTTTGTGTTGGAATTATTTTTTAATGGAGATTACTTCCCTAAACATAAGTTAGGGGACCTGGGGCCCGTATAAAAAGTTAAATTTTGTATTTTTTGACTCATTTTTATTTTCACTTCTAACTCTCAATATCTTAACCCTGCATCTGATTTTGAACATTTTTGCAACTGGAAGTATACATCTAGGACAAACGGTTGCGAAAATGAAGGTCTTGCAGGATAAAACTGAACGCCCTGTATGACAAATTAAATTACAAACAGCTTAATCAAAATGTTAAATAAAGCTTTTTTTATTTGAAGAATTTATAAGTTAAGCAAGGTCAATATGTCATATTCAGGTAATAAAAGTGACGCAACTCAAAGTTTCGATGGAAAAAAATCGTACTAGTTTTTGATTTAAAATCTAAGTTTAATGCTGTTTCTTTCTACCAAACTCGCACGAAATTAGCTTATAAAACAAGTGCTTGATGGCGTAAAAACAATATAATCAATTGTGACACATTTAGAGTTCATTGTTTAGAAAAAAAATAGTTTTGAACTTTAAGTATGCTTCATTGATATCGAAACCAAAATCTAACCAGTAAACATCACATCAGTTTTTTTTTGCACGTGTTGTAATGTTTGAGATTATGTGACTTCAAACTACAATTGCGTGAAACCTTGATTCTCTCCAATGCAGTTTTCTTTTCAGTAGTACAGTCGACGCTCGATATAACGACCATCTCGGTCCCAGAGAAAAAGGTCTTTATAACGAGTGGTCGTTATAAGAGGTATAAATTTAAAAAATGTACACCGTCATCTTGCATGCCCAAGTAAATGCCCAAATTTTTTTTATCATAGGAATTTTTAGAAAAGTCGTGTGCAAAATATTATGACAGAATATTAAACAAGTTTTAAAGTAGAAAATATAGGGAGGAAAATGTTACACACTTTCAAATCTGCTACTACTACTACAACAATTTCTGAAGATAAAACCAGAAACAGAGGTCTACCTTTTTAGCAGACGTGATGTTTGCAAAACATTATTTTCTGTTTCAGATATAGGTGATAAATTGTGTTTCTCTTGCTTTCCAAAGAAACATTTAAAAGTCCCTCGAGAACCCCAAATCTTTAAAACCACTAAATTCAAACACCAAACTACCAATACATCTGTCAACTCCCTTTTCTTAGGAATCTGGAAATTTCTCGATTTTTCCTCCCATTATTTTTTCTGTGCTAGCTGTGGTGAATGGTAATCCCCCCCCCCCCACCCCTCTTAAAGTTGGATTTGACATTGAAAACTTCAGGCAGATGTCCGTAAACAATAATGTCATTCCAAGCTACAAATTTGTTTTATTGGAAAGAACACAAGAAATAGCGTCCGCTGATTCGGTCGCTGTATTCGATTAGACGATACAGAACGGTCGTTATAACGAAAGCAAATTAACATAGAGTTTATAGGAACAAAGTTGGGACTTTAACCAATGGTCGTTATAATGGGACGGTCTTTATAATGTGTGGTCGTTATAATGAGCGTCGACTGTATTACTTTTCTTGTCGGTGTGCGATGTGTCTAAAATAGACAGAATAACGTGAAACAACTAGGGGAAGGTATCCCAAGGCGGGTAGGCCTTCGTATGCCCCCCCCCCCCCATGGTGTGTTAGTGGCGATGAATATGTATGTCGTGTTTACCCGAACACCCCCCGAGTTATGATCAGTCCCAGCGAAGCATTAGTGATGACGCATGACGCGACCAGGCTTAAAATAAAAATGGTACATTAAAAAAAAAGCTGAAGTTTTGTAACTTGTGATTAGTCGAAGACCAGCATTTTTTTTTATTTTTATAATATTAACTTATTCTGACACTATCTACCTATAAACTACGATGGTCATTCCATTTTGTTTTAATTATAATTTTAGCGTTATAATTATTGAAATAAAAACGTGCGTTTGGGCAAAGACGGTCGGGCAAAGCGGGTATAGTATTTAATCATATATTTATTTAAAATTTCTGGACTCTTGTGCTGACTTCGATTCTCTCCTTCCATTGGATAAGTATAACCTTAAAAAGTTATTTTTTAGGATCGCACACCCAATTAATTGGTCTATTAATTAACTCATTTATGTTTTATAAACAAATACGCTGTCTTTAAATTGAATAAGTACAACTGTTTTACATTTTTTATGTAATGTCAGGTAGCTAGTCAACTATTTTAATCATTTATAACTTTATATTTGATTGGAAAACGTACCAAACCACAATTAGTTAAGCTTACTCGCTTTGGGCTTAGTGGTAGGGCAAAGCGGGTTTTTCACATGTTTATTAAGTTTGATAATAAATAAACATTGGGTTTGAAATAATACAAAAATCACTTTATTTTGAAATTCAAAAACCCTGCTAGGAAATAAAACCGAAATTGTTGCTGTTAAAAGCGAAAAACTACAATTTTCGAGCGTTCTTCAAAAACCTACCCGCTTTGGGCCACCCTCCCCTATATGTTCTCCAAGAGTACAGTTTAAAATTCCTGGCCCATTCTATGCCCATAGCATGGGTAATAAGAAAGTAAAACCTTCAACTAAGCAGACTTACTGCTTATTACGACAAAAAACTAGATTTGTCTTGCAATATTACGTTGTTTAAAAAACAAAAAATAATAATTTTTCAAATGATTTCTTAAGAAGTGGACCACTACTTTCTGATTCACTTGACTTGCAGACAAAATTCTGCAAAATTGACTAGCGGTTAAAATAAATTATTTGGTTCCTGATATTTTAGTGTGCATACATGCCCATGAGTTTAAGAAAGCACCCATCAAAAGTAGTACATACTTGGCTCCCAAAAGTGTTCGCACACCTACGACTTTCAAAGAAATAGGCCCTTATCCATTGGTTAGAATTAATATTTCGGAACAGGTATTTTATAATAAGATCTATTTTTAACAAAACTACATGAAAAATTTTAATAAAACATTAAAACATAATTTTTAAAAAATCAAAAACCAAAAATTGCCGAAAATTTTATCTCACAAAAGTCTTTGTACACTTTGAAAAATTTCAAAAAATTAGCAAATAATCTAACTTTTTAGAGTTATTATTTAGTAGAATATCATGCAGTATCAACAACAGCTTTCAAACGTCTGGGAATAGATTTCCTTGGTTTTTTCTTTTTTTTTGTGCAATTTCTGAGTAAGTGTTCAGCCGCACTTCGAGTCTTACTGTTTCTAATTCGGTTTTCGTTTCAATGGTGTATTTCCGTAATATAGCTACCAGATATCTCCAAATATGTTCCATTAAGTTTAAATCTGGTGATTGAGGAGATATTTCTAAGCTTAAGGACAATTTTTGAGGCACCAAACGCAAACATGTGCTTCTTATCGTTATCTCGATAAAAAGAACAGTTTTTTCCGAAGCATAATTCATTATTTCAAAAAATTCCAAATTTCCAAGTCCTGATGCTGTAATGCAACCTCAAACTAGAACACCTTCACCGTCCTGATTAACTGATCCAACTAAGTTCTTCAGATTAAATTCCTCATTTTTTTTCTATTTACGAAATACAACAATTATATATACAACAATTTAACCCAAAATGTTGAATTTATTTTCATCTATAAGTAAGACGTTGTTCCAAAACGTTTTGAGCTTATTTATCATTGATTTTGCGAAGGAAAGCGTAAGCTTACTGTTTTTCGCACGAACAAGAAAATTTCTGCAGGAAGAGGTCCCTATTAATCCAGTTAATCAGAGAACTTGGCGAACAATTTTAGGTGAAAATTAAACGTAAAATGTCACTTCTGCAGAAACTTTTTTGGCACTCAAATGTGTATTTTTCATATTTTTTTTAACTGTAAACCTCCGATCACGCATTGTTAACTTTGCCAGTTGACGTTTTCATACCTTGTTTTCGATTCGATTCTTGTCTTTAAAGCATTTTTATCGAGCACTTCACTATAGAATGGTATAAATTACCTAATTTAGAGACATTTCAAACCAATTTATGGCTACTGTGAGGGAAAAAAAAATCAAATTTCGAATCGTGTTTGTTGTTTTCTACGCATACCTGCCATTTTAAAATAAGTAGAATATTAGGGAATAAATAGACAAAAAACTAACGACAAATGACTTTACAGTGTCATTACAATGCAAAAATAAAAACCACATATGATAATTTTAATCATGAATTTATTCAAAAATATGTCTGTGTACGATGACTTTTGTGGCGTATTATTTCTCCGTTTCTTCGTTTTTTGACAAATTTCAAAAATAAAATCTGGCAATATTTTGAAAAAAAAAAAACTACTGGGTTTTATTCAGACTGGCATAGGAATGGTGTGAAAAAAAATGGACTTCATCTTCGAATTCAGTTTTGCGTTATTTTGGTTTTACTACAAAATTTCAAGGTGTACGAACACTTTTGGGAGCCACTGTATGTGATTCAAGTTTAAATTTATTTGAAGTTGAAGTGGGAGTTTGTGAAAGCAATACTTAGTTTTGAACAAGGAAGTAAGAAACACTTTATTATGTATAGTTTCTATACAGCAGCTATTTCAGAAGAAAAAACGTTTGAACGAAACATTCACCACAAAGCACCCATTTCTCATTTTCGCAGATATTCTTTACTCAGATATCTACTCACAGCGGCCGAGTTAACTCAGAGGGGGGAAAAAAGCACGTCCACTTATATCATGCGTGAATATTTCAGAAAATCATGGATCGAGACCTGAAATTTCGTTGTATTTCCATGGCAACGATATTGCAGAGATTTCCGCCAATAACGATTTGCATCAACTGGAACTCCAGAATAAATATACATTATGTATATAACATATTTCCTCGTAACACGAACTTATATTTTGTATTAGTTCGTCCCTTTTGCGTATTAATGTAAATAACATTTTGCTAGAGTATGAGTTACATGCAATATATTCTATATGTAACATTTTAGATTTACACTTGGACTTCCATTTTGTATTATTTTACTGATGCAAAAAACGTTTTTTAGCGCTCCTATTTTTACTTTTATTTCGATAATATTATCCTCATATATGTAACAGCGAATTCAGCGATCGAGTAACGCTCTGACGTCATCAACAATGAAACTCGAGCCATAGTTTGATAATATTTTTTCGTTATGTTTGACATGCAGGGAAATGCTTTTTTTTGACAAGGCAGAACTGGATCCGGTCACTTAACTGTTTTACTGGTAAGACAGTCATTTTAGGAGAATGAAGTACCGAAAAAGTGGTCAACAATGAATGCTACCTACTTAAGTTTAGGGTTAACCCACTGGAGTTAGGGTTAAAATTTCAACTACCAAAATATCACCAAACGGACAATGACTTCGTTCAAATGAAGAAGCAAATTTCACCTGCCATACATTGACGGGCGATTTTACAGTATGTAAAATAAACCTAAGTACACAGAAAGGAATAATTCTCTTACTACGTATCCCGTGATTTCCACGGGCAAAGCAGAAATATCAAAATTTGCTATTCTCGAGATTTTCACGTGCATGACGTATTTTCAAAGTTTTAATTCGCTATTATTTGATTGTCAATCATGCATTTTCTTAAGTAAAAAGTAAAATTGACGGCTACTCCATTTCGCAAGCCATACCTCCTAGTTCAATCAAGAATTTCTCTGAAACTGTTTGTTGCTCATAAACTTGGGGGGGGGGGGGGATTATAAAATCCAATCTGTGTCAAGAGTGAGAACTTAAACTCGTTATGATATTGATCATACTAAAAAAGGAATGGTACACACCAACAAAAAATTTGAAACATGGGTCTTGCATGGATCGAAGACGTTGTTTCCGATGGTGAGGGTCTTATTTTTCACAACTTTCCTGTTTCCGAGATATACGTGATTGAAATATAGCATATATCTACGTAGTATAAAATGTAGTCTCCATAAAGCGTCTGTTTGTTTGAACTCGAAAAAACTCGAGAACTTCGCGGCCGATTTCGCTGAAACTTTCACAGTATTTTTTTTTCGGCACCGGAAAGGTTTGCAGACCGGTTCGAAAAAAAATTCGATGATTAGTTTTTTTTTAATTCCAATTTAAGCCCAAGTTTCAGATAAAATCCCGAATAGGGGGGTGAAAAATTACTTGCGCATATTAGTATTTTATATCGTTAGAAAGTGTAGAATCTTTCGCGTTCTATGCAATTTGTTTCAATGTTCTAACTTAATTAAGGCGGGAGTTTGCATTCTTAGCTCTATTACTTTTAGGCTTAGCTGAAATTTAGGCACTACTTTCTTCATTAAATAAATCAATAAAAAGGGAAGGAATTGTCTGACAGTTTTATTTTTGACACCACTGGAAAAAGCGACTTTTTACTCCAGATCTATCTCGATCTTCGGTCGAAAAAGTAAGCCTCTAACTCCAAAGGGAAAAAAGTTACAAAACTTTAAATTAAGTTCAAAAACTCTCATGTCCATTCAAATTAGTAACCATTTTCTTTCGCATTTTTATTTCTTAAACCTATTTTATTTTATGTTTACATGGTTACACTTTTTAAATCAGTCTTTCTCGATTTAATTTCTTAAAAGTGTTCTAATATCTGTCGTCATTGTTTGGAAGGGATATTTTGCATTATGGTTTTCTTTTTAAATTTATTTAAGCCTAATTGTTCAATATACATCACTTGACAGAATTTTTATTTTCAAGGTAAACCGGGCAAAGCAGCTAGTAGTATATTTCAAACTCTTAAGTCTCGGTGTATCGGATAGTTTACGGAAAATTTACGACCCTTTTAAATTTTTGAACGAATTTTAACTTCATTCAGGGAAATCTAATTTTTGTGTAGGAATTGCAAACTAATACGCAATTATCAATGACTGTAGGAAAGTCTCATGCGTTTCAAAGTCAACTACTAACCTAAATACAATAGCGTCGCCGATTATTAGATATCTGCTTTTTCGCTGCGAAGTTGATGTTTTTTTTTTGTGACTGCTTTGAAATATATCATGTGTATATTCAACCACGCATGTCTTGAAAATGAGAAAAAAGTATAAAAAAAGGAACCCCTCACCATCGCTTTTAGTGCCCTCGGTAAACTAAAGCTTCATGCTTAAAAGTTTGTTTTGAAAAGCAATTCTCCTAACGTCCCCCTCCCCTTTCTTTGTAAAGGTTTCATTGTAAGGAAAATGTCTAACCTAATTTATTCAAATCAAAACCATCTACTTTTATATAGTTTTTTACGTAAAAAATATAATTTCATTAAAAAAAATATCAGTTAAAGGGTTAAAGTTGAGAGCAATAGATCAGTCGATAATTTTTTTGAAAGCAATCGATATTGTTAAAGGTTCCGGTGCAGCTTCCAACTTTCTTGAAAGGATGACACAGTTGTTGAGAAAACACAGGAGATTTATTTACACTATGTACAGGAAAGATCGTTAACAACTGCTAAATTAATCATCAGCAATTAAGCAAATATCAATCCACAACGTGAACTCAACGGTTACACACGTATTTACATCCAAATACGCGAAAACAACACAGCGAAATGCCTCGCAATAAACAGAGCTTATACACTCTCAGTACAAATTCTCAATCGAGACTCACTTTTTATCATGCGTAACGGCTTTTTATACACATCCAAAGAGAGATTCTCAGATATTCCAGAAAATCCTACTCCATTCTACAAATTTCTCATTTCTTTCCGCTCACAAATTTTATCATTCAGAAATGAGGGAACCGTATACTTCAGCCAAATGTACGGGGGATGTATATTCATTACAAGGAACTATTTACAGGTTACGTTGCTACAATAATTCTAGATGAAAGATAATTTAATAAACGCCAAATTTAGCTAGATTACGACAAATCAATCACAAAAATAATTCTATTTTCAGAATTTGTAATACTATTATTGGTTTTATTATTTCAACTATCAAGAAGTCAATAGCATCAATGACTAAATATAAACGAACAACTGATAAAAAGTTTTTAGTGGTAATGTAACATGTTCATTTGAATATCTATTCAAATGAACTCATGTTTATTAAACATGTCTAGATATGTTTCAAAAACACACTTTGTTGAAGAATCATGTTAACTTTAAGAATTTCCCGCCTAGGTATAAACGAAATACTTCCTTTTGACACCTACAATTAACCAAGTAAACATGATAAAAGCTTGATTAAGTTTCCATGACAACGCTGCAAAAACAACAATAGGAAATAGCTTCCATTTGGACAATGCAATAATCTCCGTTTGGCATCAACATCAGTCTAAGATCTATTTATTACTCTTTATTTTCTTACACGTCTCTATTTTTTTTCTCTGGTGATATGTTCACTAATGCATTAGGATACTTCTAACGCGTTGTTTAGAAGAGGTACCGTTTTTTTCTCTTTTGGATTGGCTCTTTTATGTCCAGAAACCTGTTTGATTTGTTTGTATCGGAGAATGATGTAATTATTACTTGACATAAAAACACAGTAAAGAATGTATTAACTTTAACTGGTGATACGGAATTTTCTTACTCCCAAGAAAAATTCGACTTTGGCACTCAAATGTTATGAAATTAAAGAAATGTCCCATTACTGTCAGCTATGTTCGAAGTAACCACGTGTTTCGGGGTTTCAAGGAACCCCTTTTTTAATTCAAAGGTGTGAAAAAATACAGAAAAATGGAAGCGTAAGGCCCGTTTAAGCCGTAAATTAAGCAATAAATAAATACCTTTGTGCCGAGGAATAACAGGAAATATCCAACGTTGTTTAGAATATATAAAATCTAACTAAATATCCATAACATATTTAGTTATTTGTTTATGTCTAACTCGCTTTCGTCACGTGAGTAATAGGGTTAAAAGGTACGTATTCGTTTGTAATTGAATAAATCAGTTGAGTTCCATTAAGAACTTGGAAGTGCTTTTTTTCCTAATTTAATTAATCTATCTTATTTTTTTTAAAGATGAACGAAGGATTTTTGGCCCGTTTTAAAATTTTCAAGTGGTGGAAATGACTTGTACCCATTTGTACCCGGGCAAAATTTTCTGTATATGGTAGCTGTATCTTTCTCATTAATAAGACTTATTACAGTCAGCATACTCGAATACAACATATTGTTAAGAGTTCCGGTGCAGCTTCAACTTTCCTGAAAGGACGACACAGTTCTTGAGAAAAAGACAGGAAATTTATTTACACTATGTACTGGAAAGATCGTCAACAACTGCTAAATTAATCATCAGCAATTAAGCAAATATCAATCAACACCGTAAACTCAATGGTTGCACACGTATTTACATCCAAATAGGAAAAACAACTCAGCGAAATGCCTCGCAATAAGCAGAGCTAATACACTCTCAGTACAAATTCTCAATCGAGACTCACTTTTTATCATGCGTAACGGCTTTTTATACACATCGAAAGAAAACTCTCCAATATTCGACAAGATTCCCGAAAATCGTAGACCGTTATTTTATTTCTTTCATTCACAAATTTTATCATTCAGAAATGAAGGAACCGTATACTTCAGCCGAATGTACGGGGGCTGTATATTCATTAAAATAAACTATTTACGGGTTACGTTACTAAAATAATTTTAGATGAAAGATAATTCAATAAACGCCAAATTTAGCTAGATTACTACAAATTATTCACAAAAAAATTACTATTTACAGAATTGGTAACAATATATTATTTTTACCTAAAACGTTGGGTGCTTCAATCATTTTTTCAAAGAAATCCCTAGAAAGAAAGTAATCTAGAAGAAAAAAGGTGTTGTACTCGAGTGTGCTAACTATAATCCGCCATATTAATAATGGGAAAAGTGCAGCTATTATATACATTCAGAAAATTCAGCCCGGGTACAAACGGATAAAATCATTACCATCACATATAAGGTTTTTAACGAGCAAAAACTCCTTTTTTTTGCCTGATTTTTTTTAAAAATATTGTTTAAAAATCAGATAAAGTAATTAAATTTGGAAAAAAAGCACTTACCAGCATAAATAATATCCATCTTGAACAATTAATCATGTGAATTTAGGAACACTTTGATTTTGTGTGATGAAATGGTGAATTCTGAACTTGACTTTTGTTCAGCTAGCTTGTATTAATTGAAACACTGTGTGCCCGTACAGTCTATTTTAGTAATTTCATGAAATGTTAAAGAACTGCAATATTTTACAGAGTGGCGACAGATCAGGGAAATCAGGGAGATCAGGGAAAAGTCAGGGAACTTTATTAATCAGGGAAAAATCAGGGAATTTGAAAAAATAACAAAAAATCAGGGAAAATTGATTTTATGAAGAAAAAAAATTTTTTTTTTGCTTTACAAAATTAAATACTCTAATTCCCTACGCATTTTCCGCCAATTATCTGTTCCAAAAAGTAAAATTAATGAGGTGCGATTATACACTGCCGCATATTTGTGCATCTTTTTTCCTCAACGTCAAAGTATTGAATGTTACTTATTAACCACAGGATGAACTTATTAAGATTGCTTCTGTGTGTTAGGTTGTTTATTTTACCTTGCTTGAAATTTCCTTTTACACTTTCAATGCTACGTAAAATAAACAACCATACAGGCAAAGAGGAAGCCTTCATTAATGCCTTAGCTTGTTGCCTTTATTCCATTGTCTCGAAGTAATTAAGTACTGTAATCACGATTTCAAGAAGAAATCTTTGGTGGTTTTTGAATTAATACTATAAAAGCTTAAAAGTTATTACTTCTTTGGGTTTTTAATTTAATTGCTAAAATAGAACTTTCAATTAAAAAAACTTTGTTTTTTGCCGTTATACTATTTGTTGTCGCCGCAGATTATAAAGGTTTTCTTTTCTTCAGACTTAAGTAATTTTCTAATTTTATAACCAAGTTGTATTCTTTTATATATTTTGATATTAACTAATTGCTTTTTTTTTGCTTGCATTCAAAGTTGTTTGTTACAAAAGCAATCTAAGATTTTTTTTTGTTACATACTGAAATCATTTGAAATAGAGTTAACTTGTGAACTTAAGTAAAAATTTTTATTTTTTTATTGTTAAAATGCTGTATTCATTCATTAAAACCTATATTCTTGATTAGAGAAAAGCTCCCTATGAATGGATGTCAAATGGTTTCATCTATTTTGCATAAATATGTCAATTAGTTAGATAAGAATAACTACATTACTTCTATTCTTTCACTATTACTTGTTATTCGTGCTACAATTATTATACTGTTTGAAAACTTAGTTCAAAATAATTTCAATTACTTTTAGTTCTATCATAAATACACATATGTTTTTAAGAGTAATTTTAATAGTTTCTTAAATTTCTTATGCTAAGTGGTTTCTGAAAGTAAAGTATTTTTTTTTTTTTTTTTGAATTTTCTATAATCTTTCCATGTATAAAAATTTAATATACTGTTTTGTTGGTTTTTCTTTCCTTCCAAAAACATTGTCTTTTTTTTTATAACCATTTTATTAAAAAGTAGCATCTTTTTAAAATATATCTTTAGTTTAACAACTTTACACAACTTGAAACGTTTAAAATACTGCATTTAATACAAACATGCAATGGATTTCAAGTAGAGCAAAGAAAGAAAACCATTATCATTGGTAACGTAAATCAGGGAAATTTGGTGAACTTAATCAGGGAAATCAGGGAAAAGTCAGGGAACTTTTTTTCACAGTTCCTGTCGCCACCCTGTTTTATTATTTTGTAAGTTGTTTGATTTTATTTTAAGATGTAGCATACCGTGTAAAAGAAATTCTATTTTTTAAATACGACTAAATAGCACGGAATATCTTGTACATTTTCGTTACCTCTCGTTACAGCAACCGATTTTTGGTTGAATATCAGGGGTCATCATAACGAACACCGACTGTAGTTATATAAATAAGTGAAAAAAATCATTGGGAATTTTCCTAATTACATTTGTTAGATTTTGTGGAGCGTACAAGAAGTATAATTGTACACACCTCAAGATTAACGTTACAAAAAAAAAAAAAATACTTTGATAATATTCAAGGATGAAGAAACTTTACCTCAGCGGTCGGCAACCTAAATTGACTGAAGATCTACTTTCCAAGTTCGGTGAATACGAAGATCGACGTGGGGGGGGGGGGGGGGGGAACGGTCGTGTTACGTTCGCGGTTAAGTTGAGATTATGCTGACTTCAAATTTTTGGCAGAATCTTATCAAAAGAGACTTTACTACTTACTTTAATTTAATACGAGGGACGTTTTTAAAGTAAGGCCCGTTTTGAAATAAAAAAAGAACGAATACAGATAGAGCAAAGAAATTTATTGCACAAAAATCTACCACCCTTACGCTATTTTTGACATTGCTCCCATGATTTTCTAAGCATTTGTCATAGCGTGGCAGAGGTTTTTGAATATTTATTCGTAGAAAATTGCCGCCTGTGTAGTCAACCATGGGGTAACATGTTTCCTGAGCTCATTATTGCTGTTGTGCCACAGACCACCTAAAAAATGCTTTAGATGCCTAAACAAATGAAAGTTGCTGCAAGCGAGGTGGGGGCAGACCAGAGGAGGTTCAAAAACGTCCCAGCCAAAGCCCCCCCCCCCCAAGAGTCCTCAAGGTTGACTACACAGGCGGCAACTTTGTACGAATAGGTATACAAAAACCTGTACCACGCTATGACAAATGCTTGCAAAATCACGGGAGCAATGTCGGAAAATAGCGTTAGGGTGGTAGATTTCTGTGCAATAAATTTCTTTGCTCTATCTGAACTTGTTCTTTTTTTATTTCAAAACGGACCTTACTTTAAAAACACGCCTCGTAGTTACTTTAATTTGATAAAATATTGTTATGTGAACACTGATAACTGTTAACTCGTACAGAAATATTTTCACCCTTAAAACTATTGCTTGTTTTTAAAATTGATGAAATAATGACTATGAAAAGTTCCGCTGAACGTAAACAGTTTGGAACATTTTCAAATAATTTGGATGTTAAACCTAATTGTGTTTCAGAAAATGGTACTCCGATAGAAACCTAAGAAAAAATATTGTCTCGATCGACTGAAAATAAGCTCGAGATCGACCGGTCGATCGTGATCGACGGGTTGCCGACCGCTGCTTTACATCGTGTAAAATTGACGTACACTCACTGTGCAATCCCAGCATATTAACGTTAAATTCTCGCCGTGTTCAACAAGTAATATTATTAAGGAGAGCACTTTGTAGATTCGTAATAGTAAGTTGCTAATTTTTTTGTAAATTTTTCTCAAAGTTTTAATGGTTGAATGATCAAGACTTGCCATTTTCAGGTGTTTTCAAAAATATAAGAGTCTAGTAAAGTAAAAAATTTAAAGCAATTCTGTCCATTTAATAAATTATTAAATGTCATCCAATAATCACTTTTAAAATTAAAAAAAAAGACCGTTTTCAGCCATAAAAAGCGGATGTATTAGAAAAAGTGTGATTCCGAATTTAAAAAATTTCACTTCATTATAAATATGAACATATAAATAAAATGTGGCGAGAATTTCAAAGTAATATGTTAAGCAGTTTTCTAACAGAAGTATGAGATTTAAAACTGACGTTTCTAGAAATTCATATTTGAAAGTAAAATTGTATGTACATTTCAATACATTCCTGCCACATTAATGCTTAAATTGAGTATTTTTTGATCTAAATAGAAACGTGAAATCGGTGTTGCTTGAAAGCTCTCGACTTGTACATTTTCAATATAGGGGGAAAAAGGCACTCAAATGTGAACCTTTTTTTTTTTCCATTTCTTTATTTTTCAAAAATTATTACTAATTTTCTCAGAGTAAAAATGCTCCATGATTTAATAGTCTTCTTCGTGCCATAGATTTTTTTTTCACTTAAAATTTTTTTTTCTTGCTTTATGAAATTTTTTACAAAAAAGTCTTAATTTCTTCATATTTACTCTCACATAGTCACATTCTTTAATGGTTATTTTGTAACTTTCTTTTGTAGTTACAACTTTGGATGTGAACGGAGGGTAACGGATAGTAAATATTTATTTTTAAATGTTATTTTTTAAACTTTTCATTTAAATAAACATTGCATCTTGTATGAGGAACACGATTCGAACTGATTAAATTGTACACATCTTTCTTAAAATGGATTTTTAAAGAAAGTTGTATGCTCCATTTCCGATTGTATATTCTCCATTATATCTATACTGTAACGGAGGATACAAATACTTATGTTTTGCTATGATCATTGTGTTGATTTAGGGTTAACGCAACGTCATTTAGAATTTACTTAAAAAACAAGTGATTCAATTTTAACTATAAAAAATTATTTTGTACACAAACAATTCTTTCCTTCTTAACTCAAGAACGGAGGATACACACAGTTAAGGACCTATTTGACTTCAAAGAGAATAATGCTGAAATTCTTTCACACTAAGTTCTTTAGCTTCACTATAAAGACCCAGAGTTGAAAACTGCTAACTTGTGATTCTTAAACCTCTGTAAGGAGCTGCCAATACTAACGTTATAGGAAATTCTATTACTTAATTATATCCTGAACGGAGAATACAAGAAAATAATGTGACAGTGAATCAAAAGATTATGAATTCTATATGTTTTTTTATTTTACAACATAATTCTTTTAACCTATTAAAAAATATCAAATTATTTAAATTTCACTATTAAATCTGTTATATTTTTTTGTATTGAGTAAATAAATGCAAAAGTACATGGGAAGAAATGCGTTGCTACATGTAACGGAGGCATACAAATATCCCTCCGTTCAGTGAAAAAAACATTTAAAAATTTTAATAACATCATTAATTTATATTGATCATTTTCAAAATTTGTTATAATTTTCTAAATCTGATAAGAAAGTGCTTAAAAATAAATATTTTTGAAACTAACCACCCATGAGCTAAAAAAGCGCGTTTTTTTTTTTTTTTTTTGTAGAATGACTCGAACAAGCCTGGGTCACATATAAAGACGATTAAAAAATGCAGCACACGCAATATATTTCAACAAAAAACTCGTTAATATAAAACAAACGTATACACCAATTATGTATTATTAACATTGAAAGACTTGTAACCTATATTGTGTCAGCCTACCGTGCAGAAAGTAGATCATTACGAAATATATTTGTTTTTTCGAACTATATAACTCTGCTCACTACTTTCTTAAAAACGTAATAAGAATACGTAATAAAAGGAATATTTTATTGTGAAAAGATTATTGTTATATGTTGCGTTTAAGCTTTATACAGAGTATGATAATGAATTTTAAAATTATTTGAAAGTTCAATTGTTAATGAAATGAAAATAGTTTGTCTTTTTATTCAATGTAAGTATTATGTTACACTAAACTCTTGACCAATTACTAAATTACAAATAAATTTTAAAAATAAAAACAAATATTTATTATAGGGGCATTCCAAGGTATTTTTGACATTTGTGTAGAGTCCGTAACGTGACCTCTTTTGCCATAACTTTTTAATTTACCGTTTGATTTGCAAATTATTTTAATTTGAGCTGGTGTGTTGGTAGGAAAAGATCAAAATAAAATAATATGCTAATCAAACAGTAAATTAAAAAGTTATGGCAAAAAAGGTCACGTTACGGACTCTACATAAATGTCAAAAATACCTTGGAATGCCCCTATAATAAAAATAAAAAATAAATTCACAAACTGATTGCGTAAAAATAATAAATATTTACACATTTATTTAATACTTTTAATACCCCTTCACTAATATTAATGTTACAGATAGATAGGGGGATTGTTCACGAGTGCCCCTTGATGCTGTGTTTACAAGTATCCCATCATCTTTTACACTTACATGCAGAAATAAATTCTTAGTAAAAAGGAAAAAAAAACCATTCTCATAAATTTACTTAAATTGTCATATAACGGTTTGTAAACATTAAGTTTAGTTTATGAAAAAAATGTGCTTAAAATATGTTTTTACGTTAAGAATACAGTGATAAAATTGCATCAGTATCTGCTGAAACAAAGAAGCTTTCACAACAGGAACATAAACTGACTCATTGATTTAAAAGTTTGGCCAAGTAATGGAACTAGTGGTGTCATTAAAGTAAGAAATAACTTCAGAAAGCACAAATTGCATATTACTGCAGACACGTGTTTCGGCATTACAAGGAACGCCTTTTTCAATGCAAACGAAATGAGGTTATGGACGTTTATCCATATCAGGAAATATCTAACCTTACCGAATAGACGTATTTCGGGGTTTCCAGGAACCATTTATTCAATTTAAAACTGTGAGCTTTTGGATGTAAAGAAATCCGGTAAAATTGGCTTTTAAATATAAATTCCATGGAACTTCCTAAAATCCGCACGTCAAAGATCCGAAATTTTAAAAATCCGCACCCAGTTACATAAAGTTGTAATACATTTTCTCATACGTTCAGAAAACAAGTCTATTTTTGTTAAACTTTGTTAAAAAATCTAATTACATATTGTAGCGTCATCCATCGTATTAAATGCTATGTACATACCATTTGAATATATTTCATGGTATACTGGTTTCCAAAAAATTTTTCCCCTTGGTTATTTAAAAAAACCCAAACTATTTTAAAAGCCAAACTACGTATGGTCCCAATTTGGTCGGAATTTTGACACTCTGCTGTACATATATTTTTTAAGCAAACGTTTTCTCCAAAAATATATAAACGTTGCTCCAAAAATATTTCTACTCAAGTTTTTTTTAAGAAACAACTTTGCAGGAGTTGACCATAAAATATTCGCAAAATTTTATTTCTTCTACTCTAATACAAAGTAATACAATTCCCATGTGAAATTCTAATTTGTAACATCCCTTCGACACCTTATTGAATTAGGTTATTTCATTTTAAAGCGTTTAGAACGAAGGATTTTAAACAAAAACATACAATTTGATTTGTACTTCAAACCATAATAGTTTTTCTACCTTTAAATACAGTAAAACGCAAAAATTCCGAACATCAAAAATCTGAAACTATATCCCTTTATATTTAGTAAACAATAAAAATTAAGTTTTGTTAAAATTGGTTCAAAAACGTAATTAGATATTGTAGAGTTAGGTATTAGTACTGTATGTTATTGTACATACACATTGTACAACACGTTTATTTGATTAATCGTCACGCTATTTTCCTAAACGTTATATATTCTATAACTGGTAATCAACAGCGTTTGACGCAAAAAAAATAGCAGATTTACTGCATACACGTGTTTCGAAGTTTCAGGGAACCTCTTTTTCAATGCAAATAGGGAGCTTCTGGATGAAAATACATAGCTCACTATTTGCATCGAAAAGAGGTTTCTGAAACCTCGAAACACGTGTATACAGTAATCTGCTAATTTTTTTTGCGTCAAAACATAGTTGATTACCAGTTACAATTATGCACACAGGTACTTATTTATTTGTTATGTTTGTTATTTTCGAAAATTCGAACATATTTAAAATCCGAACTACCTGTTCTGTTTGACGTTGTGCTTTAATACTATTTATGTTCCGTACTATACGCAGTAGAAATCTTAAATTATGAGTTTCATGATAAAATTATGCACACACATAGCAGAATAGTGCTGCTTAAGTTCTCAAGAGAACGAATCGAATATATTAGAATGACCTTTAACTTAAGTTACTAAATAATTTTTTTTTCAAGCACAGATTTGATTTCAACAGCAAATTAAGCTCTAATACTACGTTTTTTCAAGTCAAAAATTATAAGAAAAATACGCAAATATAATAAATTAAGCTTTGTTTTTGAATGGTAGCAACTCGCTTATCTTTTTAATAATGCACTTAAGTAACTTGAGTCCTTATGTAACTTGAAACTTTAAGCCACTAAGTTATTATTTTGTCCTTAAGGGGGTCCGGGACACAAAAATCCTCAAATTTTGCAATTTTTTTTTATAATTTGAAAAATTGCCCCGTTTTTTTCTGCTTAAGAGGACGTTTGAATCTTGTTTCTACCTTAAATAGAACGAAAGTTATAGTTATTTTTGTTGCATGCATCTAACGAATTTGTACATAACTTTAAAACTTTAAACGCGTTTTTCTCCATGATGCAATTTTCCCGATTTCTTGCATTCAAACTCTTATAAGTCAGGAACCGATAGAGATAAATTAATGAAACTTGGAGCATATCTTTTTCAAGCAATTTACTTTAATTTTTATTCGGCGAATTTGAAAAAAGCGTTTACTGCAAAAATTATGATTTTTTAAAAAAAAATGTATCTTCGAATTTTTCGAAATTCTTCTTCAAATATTTTTTATTTTTTATTGAATCAATATTTTTAAAATCGCCGAATAAAAATTAAAGCTTAGATATTTGTGCATACTTTTTTGAAAAAAAATTGAAAATTGACCAACAATATTTTGAGTTATAGCAATTTAAAGCAACCCCATTTTTTTGAAAAAAAACTAATTAAATTTAAATAAAAAAATATTTTTTTTTCATATTTATGTTATGATTTTGCTTATTAAATAAATGATGAATCAGTTCAAAAAATTTCAAAACTCTAAAGTACATAATAAAAAAATTTTCAAAATGTGTCCCGGACCCCCTTAAAGTAACTTGAGCCCTCGGGTAACTCCTGAAATTATTTTTTCCCTCTTCCACTAAAACATATGAATTAGAAATTAATATAGAAGTATCAACTAAGCTTATTCCTAGATTCAGAATGAAAAACAATTAAAAGTCCGAACGTTTATTTAAAATGTTTAGCGTGAATTACCACGCGTTTGCCCATAATAAATTCCCAGTTTTGTAAACACTCATATTTGTGCGGCGGAATTACATAAACAATTTGTTAAAAGCTGTGCCATGTATAAATAATAATTACATTATTAGGAAAGTTCAGTATTATAAACTTATTACATTAATAGTTTATAAATTTATTGAAAGAGGGGGATGATGCAATATTTTCAAATCACATGCATGATCATTTTCAAATGTGAAAAAAGAAACTTTTTATACCTTAATCTCGCCAAAACTCAAATGTATATATTTTGAAATAGCGAACGTAAATTAATATACCAATGTACTTAAAGTTATTAAAGATGTTATTTTTTTTTGAAGAAATTTGCCGATTCAAAACCTGAATGAAGAAGAACTGCAGTCTTTGTAAAATACAACCTAACCGAAGAATGTATTGTAATAACTGTGATTGCAATTTTTTGTCTACTTGGTTCATTTTCTGAAAAACTAATTTCTACATATTTTTGATAAATATTTATAGCAATCGGTTCAAAGCTACGTAACGCGTAAAGAGAAACTACTTTATCGAATGCATGAATATTAACAAAACATTTTATCTTTTTTTAGATAAAAATTTTAGAGAAACCGTTAAAGATGTCATTTCAAATGTTTCTAAATCAATGTAAATACAGTTCTCAAACAAATCATTTAGGAAATTGAACAGTCATTTTATAAAGCACAACCGTACACAAATCAATCTTTTACGCATAAGAACCAATCATCAATTTGAATTAATAAAACTTGCAAACTCTGCGGACGGTGTTATCAAAGCTGCAAACATTCTAACATAGTCTAGTTTGAGTTTATACGGTGCTTTGAATTTATTCACAATTGCATAAAATAACTCAAAATACCCACTACTTTTAAGGTAAAGAAAAATATGACAAATCTCTCTATTCAGTTAAAAGGTAAATAATTATTGGAACGCTCCATGATTCCGTAACTTTAATTGAATAGTAATTATTTCAAATTTGATTTATGCCGCTGTGGCTAAGAGTTACCATTTATCTCAAAAGGACAGAGTAGTCTGGCTCATTTTAGAGATGTTTAATTGTGCTCACTCAAAACCGTTGAAAATACTCGATTATACAGATTTAGTTCCTGAAAACCAAAACAGTTTCACATATACCATTACTATATTTTAAGCAATTATCAAACATGATTCGGGTTTCATAACTTGAGGCAAATTTCGTTAAAATCACTCTTTCAGTTTGAAAAAGCTTCAAAAGATTTGGGGCATTCGCGGAAAGCGCTAATAGCAATCCATATTGGTGTCCCAAGCCTTGGGATATTGTTATCCCAAGCCTTGTTATCCTTGGGATATACCATAATGGTATATCCCAAGCGTTAATACCATTTATCTCAAAAGGACAGAGTAGGTCTGGCTCATTTTCGAGATGTTTAATTGTGCCCACTCAAAACCATTGAAAATACTCGATTATACAGATTTAGTTTCTGAAAACCAAAACAGTTTTACACATACTATTACTATATTTTAAGCAATTATCAAACATGATTCGGGTTTCATAACTTCAGGCAAATTTCGTTAAAATCATTCTTTCAGTTTAAAAAAGCTTCAAAAGATTTGGAAGGTTCGCGGAAAGCGTTAATAGCAATCCATATTGGTGTCAGGAGTGGGAAAGATCAAAATTAAGGCAACCCTAACTTTGACCCTTGGATGATGTTTTGATTAAATATTTACTCACTATAGCCAGTAACTCCAAAACGACCTCATAATAGCTTATAAATTATTTATTTCACTTCTACGTATATAAGCATGGTTTATTTCAATTTAACAACTTCTATAAACGGAATAGATTTCAGAAACTGATACACAGCCTAACAGTTGTTACTACCTTCAGAGCTGTATTTGCTAACTGAAATTTCTATACGCCATTCCTGATATTTCACAAATACGTTCCACGGCAACTCTGCAAATATACATAAAGGATTACACTTAAATGATTTACTCACGTGAGCTCCTTGTAGACCAATGAAGCTGCTCGAAGTATCGGCTATTGTTGCTCTCTTGTCGTTGTTCAACGAAAGTTCATTTAGTTCTAAATATCTTTTCTCATGTCACGTCACTCAACAATAAAAATATGTCTTTTAAAACAGTTCACATCAAACAATGTACACTTGTGTCAGAAAAACGAAGACTTTTACTGTAAATCCACGTGCTCAAATTTCAAGTAATCTTCAGGTAATCTCGAATGCACCACTGAGCTATACTCCCACACCAGCAAATGATTCAGCGGTTTGCAAAACCAATCACTGATATTGTAATTTACGTGATGCCATCAGAAAAGACTAAACTTTAAGCATTAACCAATCACTGATATTGCAATTTACGTGATGCCAACAGGAAAGACTAAACTTTAAGCATTACATTTCGTTAAGTTAGACGACTAACTTCCATGAAACAACTGGAAGTTTTCTCAAACAGATTTTGTGCCGGGTATTAGTTTATTACACCACTTGCCGTATTTATTTCTTTTATTTTCCTTTGGTTTTTATTGCACAGGTTTGTTTTGATAAGGACGACTGCAATCTGAAGCTGCGTTCGGAAATAATCCACCGGTAACACCGCGTGGTTAGTCCGGTATGGTTAGGACACATCTGCAATTTCTCTAGGAAGCTCGGTAGGGACCGTGGTAGCCCGATCGGTAGAGTGTCGGATTCGGGGCCGGAGGGTCCTGGGTTCGAACCTCGATGGTCGAAGACCCACCGTCGTCATTAAAGGGGACTGAGCGACGTTAAATATGCTCGTAGTCTCAATGTCCTCCAAGTGAAACGATACCTCTGGGAGTGCTAGCACCAGGTAGCTATTAGCTCCTGGACTAGTTCTAAATTCCCATTAACTGTTCGATCCGGTGATGGTGCTGCCATCTATCGGTATATAAAATAATGGAGGCAAGGCACTTAGTATGCAGTCCTCGGCATAAATACAGTTGTAGTCAGTTGTGACTCTGAATAGGAATAGGAAACGACGCTCCAATCAAAGCATAACTTTCGTGATGGGGAAAGTCACGTGCATTACGATCAAAACAAGAAACACGACCGGATTGTCTAACACAGACTTTGTGGCGTTTGTGATCTCGCTAACCGCTTCCAGAAAGCGGTGAGACAGGTTGCTACCAAGTCGGCCGCCAGAAAACGACCGCAGCGTTTCCGAACGCGGTTAAGTGACGTCACCAGTTCAACCGCAGACGTTTCCGAACGCTTGCGGTGGCACTGAGGCGACCGATCTTAGTTTCCAAATGCACCCTTAGACGAATAACTTCAATGAAACAACTAGAAGTTTTCTCAAACAGATTTTGTGCCCGAGTATTAGTTTATTACATCACTTGCCTTATTTATTTCTTTTATTTTCCTTTGGTTCTTATTGCACAGGTTTGTTTTGATGAGGACGACTACAATCTGAGTGTATTGCCTTACTTCCGCATAATGTTTTTTTTTTTTACATTTTATTTTATACAGTACACATTACATATAAAGAACACACGAAATAAGTAAATAACACCAGTGTCGAGGAAAAACAGGAAATGTCCAACGTTGTTCAACCCAAATAAACAGATAACTGAATACACGTGTTTCGGGGTTTAAAGAAACCCCTTTCTCAATACAAATTTGGGAGCTTTTGGATGCAAAGACATCCGGTTAAAGCCAAATTAAATCCGGTTTGGCAGGTTCTGTTTATTTGTGCTAAACAACGTTTGATATCTTACATAATTAAATCTGAGCCTATGTACCTACGTATCTATGTCTGAGTTACTTCTCCCGAACGCCAGTCAACTGACCATCGAACCACGTATCGATAGATTCGTCATCTTCCCGTCTTTATGTTTGGCTATTTAACTTAATCCTCCGATAATAATTAGCGGAGATATCTATTAAAAACTAATTATTATGATACTTAGATTTCGACATGAAATCCCTATTTTTCGAAGGCTTTCCTCCATTCAAATTATTATTAAGTGCTTCATCTCAACTTTCCGCAACAATGCTTTTATTGAAATTTCAAACTTGAAGAAAATCATTGAGAAGAAAGATCTGTTGCCATTTTTTTTTCTTGAATATGAACAAATAAAATTCTGGGTTTTGTTTTGAGATTTTTTTTTTTTTTTTTTTTGAGATTTTTTTGTGGAAGATTTTAAATGTTTCCTTTTTGGATATTTTTCTGGAATCTGAAGCAAAATTTTACTTTTTTTTTTTTTTTTTTTTGTTCAAGCGTGATTGTTGAACACGCGTCACTTGACAAAAACTAAATTTTTAACCGAACTCTAAAGCAAAATAATTATTTCAAAATAAAAAAATTATTAAAAATTTAATTACGGTTGACACTCAGTTTTACAAACCTCTAATTTACGAACCTCACACGATTTTACGAACAGCTTTAACCAGTTCAAAACTGTCTGACATTAAAACAATGTTATTCGATAATATTAACGTCTTTCGTAGTCTTAAACAGTTCGCAGTTCTGAGTGTCATCTAAAGTTCACTTTATCATTACTAATAATAGGTTATAAAATGAAATAAGTTGCAACATTGTCCATTTTAATTTAATACTAGTGAGACCATCTCTTAAAAATTCTTTAAAACTTATTTGTACACCAGATATAATCATAAAATTGATGATACAGCATAAATCCGGCATTTAAATCACAAATGATGAAGCAGTTTTCTTACTAAATATTCCAAATTATTCTTAGAAAAGGCAAGTATTAGCACATTTCGCCCAAATTCTCCCGGGACTGTTCTGAGAATTTCATGTTTATTTAACGCAACGCAAATGGGGGAGGAACTTTCCCAGTATCAAATGCCCTATTTATAATTCCATACGTGATGCATTATGGGACAGCGGCACCCGTAGCAATTACCCACTGCGAAAGCTTGTAGCACATTGGTTAATGAAATAGGCGATGCAGTTGCAACTGAATGCAAATAAATAAGAGTTCGTTTTAATTCCCATATTAAAGCGCTGTATGGAGCGGTGGCTCCAGATTTGGCGCGTAAGCGCCAAGTTGCGGAAATTATTTTTTTTAAGGGGAGTAGGTACCCTGTGTAAGCGTAATGTTAAATTGTTGAAGTTTATGTACATTTTTTTTTTCAAAAGATTTAAATCATAGAAACTTAAAATTTTTAGTCTTTTCAAGAGATATCAATAAGTCTAATGAAGTTCAATGTTAATTCAATTCTTTTCATTTCATAACCTGCAGTACCCGCACGGCTCTGCTCGGGCTATATGGTTAAAAGAAAAGCTCTTAGAGCATATGTAAATTTCCCTCCCTACTCTGAAATAAAAAAAATATTCTTTCTTTCTATACTGGCTAACTCCCCCTCCCTAAGGTATTTTTCTTTCCATAATTAACATGGTAGAGCTGTGGAACGCTACAAAATAAAAAAACCATTAAGAAATTAAAATAAGAAAGAATTAAAGAAAGAAAGTAACGAAGTATAAAAATGGCGTAACCCTGGCAACACAAATTAAAGCAGTTATAACTTGAATGGAGACAAGTTTTTTTAACTTCACTTAATTCGCTGGTAACCTTTTTTTTTTTTTTTTTTTTTGAATTAAGGCAGATGTTTAAAAAAAAATTGAATTGAAAAAAAAAAAAAAAAAAAATCAGCTGGAGATAAGTTCGAGATCGGGCCGTGGTGACGCAAAAGGAAAAGGTTCTAAAATGTTACTCCTTCATATATTTTTTTCAGGTGCCACATTTTCAGAATACATTTTTAAATATTTCCCAATCATAAAGGACTGTAGAACATTGTATTTAGGTAAAATACGTTACAAAGAACCATCTCGGGATAATAATTCAATTTTGTTAAAAGTGCAGATACGACTTCGGGACCTGTTACGACAGTTGATAATAATATTAGTAAATGGTAAATTAACGTGATAATTTATGTCTGGTTCTTAAATGTTCTACATGGACCACCAGAATGGCACTCGTTTAGAACGTTCATCTGTAGGGACATCCGTGGTTGCAATCAGGATTGCGTTAACGGAGTCGGAGTCAGGAGTCGAATGTTCTAAAATGTCAGAAATTGGAGTCGGTCCGTTTTCCCTCCGAATCCTTAAATCTAGCCAGGGCTGCGAAGTAGGAATCGGAGTCGGATTGCTTTTGGGGTAAAAGAGTCATAATCGGAGTCAGATTCGAATGTTCTAAAACTTCAAATCGCAGTCAGTCATTTTAAATCCGAGTCCTTAACACTACCTGAACTGCAGGATAAGAGTAGGAGTCGGACCGATTTTGGGTTAAAAGAGTCAGAGTCGAATGTTCTAAAATTCTAAGAGCCATAGTCAGTCCATTTTCAATCTGAGTCCTTAACTCTACCGGGGCTGCAGGATAAGAGTCGAAGTCGGATATATTTTGGGGTAAAAGAGTCAGAGTCGAACGTTCTAAAATCCCTAGAGCCATAGTCAGTCCATTTTCCCTCCAAGTCCTTAACTCTGCTAGGGCTGCGAAGTCGAATTGATTTTGGAGTAAAAGAGTTAGAGTCGAATGCTCTAAATTGTCATGAGTTGGAGTCGATCACCTTCCCTCTAAGTCCTTAACTCTACCGGGGCTGCAAGATAAGAGTCGAAATCGGATCTATTTTGGGGTTAAAGAGTCAGAGCCGAACGTTCTAAAATTCCAAGAGTCATAGTCAGTCCATTTTCCCTCCGAGTCCTTAACCCTCTAGGGGTATGCGGAATAGGAGTCGGGGTAGGAGTTGAATTGGTTTTGGGGTAAAAAAGCCAGAGTCAAACTGTCTAAAATGCCATGAGTCAGAGTCGATCATTTCCCCTCCGAGTCCTTAACTATGCCAGAACTGCAACGTAAGAGTCGGAGATAGAGTCGGATAGACTTTTGAGTAAAAAAGTCGGAGTCGGACTGATTTTGGGGTAAAAGAGTCAAAATCGAATGTTCAAAATATCCTAGAGTCATAGTTAGTAGTCCATTCCCCCCCCCCCCGAATCCTTAACCCTGTCACTGCATGCGGAATAGGAGTCGGAGTAGGAGTTTAATTATTTTTGGGGTCAAAGAGTCAGATTCGAATCGTCTATATTGTAATGAGTCGGAGTCAATCATTTCCCCTCCGAGTCCTTACCTCTGCCAGAGCTGCAGAGTAAGATTCGGATCAGAGTAAGAGTCGGATCCGGAGTCAGATTGATTTTCGAGTGGAAGAGTCGGAGTCGGAGTCGCATATTTAAAAATTTGAAGACACGGAATCACAGACATTTTATCTCCGATTCTGAAGCCCATGTTGCAGCCCATATGTCCCTGTCCGATTAAAATGAACTGGCAACCCTGCTCCAAAACAGAACTTGGCTACATTTTCTACACGGTGCGACGCCAAAGCTCGAGAATCATAGCCCGCAGCACTGGCAGCAGCTCTACTGAATCGGAAAGTTCAATTAGTTATTTGCATAGCCGCGTTTCAAATCTACGCTCGTGCGCTGATTGGTCGAGTTTATTCCAGTTTTATAACTTGTCGTGGGAAAGAGCGGGAACAAATAGACTGTAATTACAGCCAGGGCACGAGGAGTGACTGAAATCGTTTGTGTGTTGAATTATGAAATTAACTCGCCTATTGTTGGCATGAACGGAATATTTGAAACTTTCAACTAAACTACACGGTATATTTATTTTAGTAAATTGTAAATTTTAAGAAACAAAGAAGTGCGATGAGACAAAAAAAAAGTTTGACTAAAAACTTTAAAATAAAAACAAAACCAGAAAGCACTTTTTTCTGAAAAATAAAGTTTTATAGTATTTAATGAAGTGTAACTTATACTTTCGCCTTGCATATGTTTCTAGTTTAAATGCTCGAAAATTTCGGGTCATTTTTTTTTGAGCAATCACGATTGCTTATTGCTTTTATTTGACTGTTTTGATGTGCTATCATTTTATTTTCCCACCGCCACCCTCTGCAGCACCACCGTCGAGCAGTTCCTCACGATGCTGCTCCTCTAGCGAAAACAGTCTCCAGGTTGCATCCATATGCTACACACACGCGCATACATGCCCAACTACACACACACACACGCGCACACAAATACATACACCTACACACACATACACAAATACACACCAACACATACACACACTCAAACACATACATACGCACACACGCATACATACAGCCACCTACACATACACACACACCAACACACAACTACCCACACACTCATCACACTCATGCCTGCACACAGGCACAAACACATATGCCTACACACACATACACTTTCCCCACCACACACAAACACTTATACACACAACTACCAACTCACTCATACCAGCACACAAACACAGACACACATGCCTACACACAAACACACATACCCCCCCACACACACATAAATGCACGTCTACATACACACACACACACACACACTCATGCCAGCACACAGACACAAACACACATGAATACACACATACACATACCCCCTACACACAAACACACATACCCCCCACACACACATAAACACACATGTCTACATACACACACACTCGTCGCAACCGTTAGCCTAAATATATACTTCCAATTGCGAAAATGTTCAAAATCAGATGCAGAGTTTAGGCATTGAAAGTTTGAAGTGAAAATAAAAATAAGTCAAAAAATACAAAGTTAACTTTTTATACGGGCCCCAGGTCTCCTAACTTATTGTTCGAGGTTTCGTAGTGAGCTTTTGCGTATTACGGCATAACATTTGCATTTATTTTTGGATAGCAATGAAAAATGTGAGTACCTTGTTGAGCAATCACGATTGCTTATTGCTTTCATTTGACTGTTTTTGACGTTCCTTTGATTTTTCCCACCGCCACCCTCCGCACCATCACCGTCGACGGGCTCCTCACGGTGCTGCACCTCTAGCGAAAGCCGTCTCCAGGTTGCATCCATGTCCTACACACACACGCGCATACATACACAACTACACGCACACACACATACACACAAACAAATACACACACATACACCTACACACACAAACACATACACACACGCATACATACAGACACCCACACATACATACACAAAAACATACACACACATACACACAACTACCCACACATTCATGCCTGCACACAGACACAAACACATATGCCTACACACACATACACATACCCCCCCCCCACAGACACAAACACACATGCCTACACGCACATATAACCCGTACACACAAACACATACCCCCACACACAAACACATACCCCCACACACAAACACACACGCCTACATACACACACTCGTGATTGCGAAAAACATAATTTGAATTCAAGATGTCAAAATTCAAATTTTTTTTTTCTTATTTTGATAACCTGTCATTCTTCTGAAAGGGCGATAAGTTCCAATCTCATCTTCTGCATGGCCCCTTAGAATTTTGAACTAGAATATCTCCCTGAGTTTTGGTAGCACAAATGTCAAGTCTTTTGGGTTAGTAATAGTTTTCAATGGAAATTATTTCTCTAATGATTAGTAAGGAGACCTAGGGTCCGTATAAAAAGTTAAATTTTGTATTTTTTGACCCCTTTTTTGTTTTTATTTCAAACTTTCAATATCTTAACCCCGCATCTGGTTTTGGACATGTTTGCACTTGGAAATATAAATCTAGGACTAAGTCTTTCGAAAATAAAAGTTTTACAGGTAAAACCGAAACACCCTGTATGTACACTCACACCTCGTTAACACGAACTCGATGGGAATGCCGAAATATTTCGTGTTAACCGGATTTCGCGTTAACCGATTTTCACGCTTAGCGGATTTTGTATCAGCTGACAAGTTTTTGAGCAATCACGATTGCTTATTGTTCTCACTTGACTGTTTTTGGCGTTCCTTTGATTTTTCCCAGCGCCACCCTCCACGCCATCACCGTCGACGGGCTCCTCACGATGCTGCACCTCTAGCGAAAGCCGTCTCCAGATTGCATCCATGTCCTACACACACGCGCATACATACACAACTACACACACACACACATACACAAACACATACACACATACACACACGCATACATACAGACACCCACACCTACACACAAAAACATACACACAATTACCCACACATTCATGCCTGCACACAGACACAAACACATATGCCCACATACACATCCCCCCCACAGACACAAACACACATGCCTACACACACGTACACATAACCCGTACACACAAACACATACCCCCACACACAAACACACACGCCAACATACACACACTCGCACACACTCGTGATTGCGAAAAACATAATTTGAATTCAAGATGTCAAAATTCAAATTATTTTATATATATATATATATATTTTTTTTTTTTTTTGTGTCTGTGTGTGTGTGTGTTCTTGTGTCTCAGAAAATATAGAAACCGAAGTACCTTTGTACAAAAATGTACACCCAAGCATTAAAATTTATAGTTTAAGTAAGAAACAAGTAATTCGAAAGAGGCAATGGCTATTCGGATCATTTCTCTGCGACAGTGCAATTTTAAACATCTGATTTTTCCTTGATCGCAAGACTGGAGTTTCGCTGCAGTGTTGCCGGGTAAAAAAACACTTATTGCTCCTTATTTTAGACCTTATTTTAGACCTTAAACCTCTACAAGTGTCCAGAATTAGACTTTTTTTTATCAAGATTAAATTTTAAACTAGTTTTGTCAGCCACTTGGTGAAGATTTCACAATATAGTAATCGAAAGTAATTTCATGTAAAAGTATAGGACGTTTCTTTTTTACTTTCCCTTTTTTGTTCAAGACCATAAAATTTTCTTCGTCTTATGCGGGATTTCGTCTAAATCCTCTTCGTGTTAAGCTATTGCTTTAACACTATATTGTAGCTATATCTGACGGGGAATGGCACTTATTTCGCGCTAAGCAAAATTTCGCGTTAAGCGAGTTCGTTTTAACGGGTTTTGACTGTATTAAAAAACTGATTGATTGATGGGAAAAGGATCTTTTATTTTAGTAAAGTGACGAAACTTCAGACAATAGAAATTTCCTGCTAGTTTCGGAAGTTAAATGTTTTGAATTATGCGAAAGTAATTTAAAAAAATTTGAATTAAGGCGCATATTGAAAAATAAATGTTTCACAAATGCGTTTCTGAGTTGCATGGTATTGAGATTTACAGATAACCATAACCAGACAAAAATGTTGAACCAAAATAACAAAATATCATTCTTAAAAGATGCATATCAGGAAGCCCCTAAATATGGTCTCACATTTGCTTTGTTGAATTACTAATAGTACATGCACGGCTTTGTCCGTAATCGAAAATCAAAAGGTCATTTGGTTTGCCTGCATATTTACAAGTAAATATTAATGAACGGATCGTGAATTTCTCTCCAATTTGCTATGTTAATTTGCTCTTCCGTGTTATGGTAATATGTTCATCCACGTTAGGGCAATTCGCTCGTCCATGTTATGATAATTTGCGCGGTAAAATGTTCTTAAAATTGGAATAAAAAAAGAATAAAACCGAATGTTCGATAATTCGCTTCCATTTGCACACACCCATGCTACAAACTCATTGCGTTCCAAATTTCATGATAATCGTCTGAACGGTCTAGGAACTATATGCGTCACAGAGATCCACACATCCAGACTTCCAGCTTTATTATTAGTAAAGAAAGATTTGAATAATATAGGGCAATTATTATTATTTTTCTCTTAGTTCGATATTTTACCAATAACTGATATCAATATACTCTTTCTGATGTTCGTTTAAATAGAACTTTTTTTATCAATATTAATCCATTCCCCCGTCGTATATCTTGATACTGGCTATGACCGAGATTCCTTTGTTAAACTAAACCGATTAATCATGATGCGTATAAAACTCTTTTCCAAGAGAGTATTACCGATTCGGCCAATTACTACCTTCTCACCCGACAATCAATCAATCCCTCACTTTTCGGAAGATGTCCACTTGGGGACCCTCGTTGAAGAAGTTTGTGAGTAATGATGATGAGGGTCAAGGGTCAGGATGGGGTCAAAACCTCCATTTTAGGACACAGTGTTTTGGACAAGGGAGGTACTGGAAGCTTTGTCATTCATCAATTAAGTGATTGGGGACAAGATCTCATCGCATAAACGGCAAGATAAAAATGACGTCAATAATCAAGGATAATTTATGGTCCGCTGCTACGTCATTTGTTCTCAAAAGGGTTGATATGAATTCTTATACAGTGATCTCTCACTTATACGACACCCGAGGGTACAACGAAATTTTCGCGCACAAGTAAAATTCGCGCATAAGTAAAAAACCCAAAAATAAGCTTAAATGCAATAAGTTTACATCAGTTGTAGTAATACTAATAGTACACTACTAATATTAATGGATCAATATGCACATAATTTCGGTTTATGCATTGTAATTTTTAAAAAAATGAAGTTGTACGTTCTGTTATTTTTATACACTGTACAGTACGTAAGCGAATTCCCCAAAATCTAAAAAATCGCGTGATCAAATCTATAGCCTACGAGGATGAAAAGATCCTCGAAAGGCAACGTCAATGCTTACCGCTTGACCACGACTTTCAATGATGACAACCTTTTCGTTTGTAACCCGTTCTCCCCTCTCGATGTCAATCACAAAACTAATTCCACCCCCAATTGCTCACTTGTGCAAAAAAGAACCCGTGTTTGGAAGAATTTGATCAATGGAATACAGGCGTGCAATACATTCCAAGAGACAGAACAAGAAGGGTACAAATCTTCTGATAAGCAAAGTGCAAATATGCGATTTAACTTAAAATTGAAAAAAAATTATCGCGCATAAGTGAAAGGTGCATTTTAGGTTTCGCGTATAAATGAACAAGAGTTAACATTGTTTCCCTATATCGCTGACCGGGCCCGTAAGAAAAACGCGTATAAGTGAAAAACGCGTATAACAGAGGTCGCGTATAAGCAAGAGATCACTGTACATTCGATAAACTCTCACAGCGTTGAACTCCTTTACGATGCTGTACATCGTACAATAGTATAAAATGAAGCAGAAAGAAGAAATGAGCTGTCAGAGTCAAAATTAGACGTAGCATATACGTATGTAAACGAGTATATAAGCGTCTAGACGTACATATTCCTGTATAGGCCAACATGTGCTTGTATGTGCCTGTATACTCGAGTATATAAGTTTTTTCAAATGTATACACAAGTGTATACGAGTTTATAAGCATAAAGAAGCATGTATATATATATATATCTGTATAGGCGAACACCATATGGTTGTATGCACCTGTATAATCGAGTATAAAAGTGTTACACAAGTATGTATGTGTATACCCAAGGACATGCGTATGTATATATGTATACGTATGTATATATGCATGATCTGAGTATAAAGGAGTTTTTAGACGAATATATACTTGAATAGACGAAGATCTTATATGGGTATATACTTGTATACACGTGAATATACGCATATAACCAAACCTCGGGTACGCACTTGTATACTCGAGGACAGGTGATAAGAGAAGCTCTTGGCTCTTTTGGAAAAAGGGATGGTTATACAGGGCGATAAGACATGTTACAAGTTATAAAATATTTTGATTATAAAACACTATAAATATTTTATGCGAAATATTTAACTTGTATGCCCAACTATACTATTCATAACGATACGTTGTTTTTATTACTTCCTTTTACAAAAAAGGAAGTATTGTATTCACGAAAAAATTTTCACTCAAAAATCGACCTTAATTTCCATTTTTCTCACCCCCGAATGAATGTTGAGTTTTTTTTTTTTTTTTTTCGACCCGAAAACACATGGATATATGCCTAGGAAACTACAGACATCCGAAATATCCATTTTGACGACCCCCGAGTTAATTACTACGAATTTTCTAGTGACGTCCGTATGTACGTGCGTATGTGCGTATGTGTGTATGTGTGTATGTATCTCGCATAACTCAAAAACGATATGTCCTAGAAAGTTGAAATTTGGTACGTAGACTTCTAGTAGGGCCCAGTTGTGCACCGTCTCTTTTGGTTGCATTCGGATGTTCCTAAGGGGGTCTTTTGCCCCTTTTTTGGGGGAAATCATTGTTAATTTCGATGTAAACTCAAGTGGAGTTATAATTTGTTGGACACTTGGTGATATATCGCCAGTCTTTTGGTCGCCAAATTTTGTCGCCAACATGGCGACAAATTGGGTGACTTTTTTTTTTTTAATTTTAAATTTGGTTTCAATTTGGCAACTGTTGGTGATATTTAGAGAGTAAACAATTGAATCACATTAAAACTGCCAATAATGGGGAAATGACATTAAATTGGAGTTAAAGGAAGTCACGTGATACACACATCAGCTCGTTTTTATCGATAAGACACGCTACAAGTTATAAAATATTTTGTTCAAAAAATACTATAAATTTCAAATGCAATATATTTAGTTGGTATGTAATACTATACTTTTCGGAACGACTCGATATTTTAATTTTTATTTCCATGCACACTGGCACTTTCGGTAGCTTTTGGTTTGTAGCGTGGTCAAGATGGGTTTTAACAGGATTAAACACTTTTTTCCAAAAGAAAAATATTTTTACAACTAGTGTGTGAATTTTTTCGTGGATTAGATTCTTGCTTTCTGTTTTTTAACGTAGCATGTAAGATGAAATAGCCAGGCTCCCTATGTAAAGACCACAGGACTAACTTTTTCAATTCCTTTTTCTATCAATTAATGTCCTTAACCATCGACAATGACGTAAAGAGGGAGGGGGGAGTCTAGAAAGAGCTAGAAAATCCATGAAACAGAAATTTTGCGCTTATTGATGACAATGAATTTTTAGAATTAAAAAAAAAGGAGCTCTAAATTTAATCTTTGAGCATAAAATTGCTCTTTTCTACTCGTTGACGAGAAATTGTACGTAATTCTTTACATTTTATTTAAGCCTGATTGTTGTACATACGTCACTTGACACAACTTTTATTCGGAGTAAACCCCGCAACGCCGGTGGTAATTAACAAAACATATTAACAAAAAAAAAATAATAAATTTGAATTTTGTCATCTTGAATTCAAATTATGTTTTTCGCAATCACGAGTGTGTGTGTGTGTATGTAGGCGTGTGTGGGGGGGGGGTATGTGTGTTTGTGTGTAGGGGTATGCGTGTGTGTAGGCATGTATTGTTTGTGTCTGTATGCAGGCATGAGTGCTGGTAGTTGTGTGTATGAGTGTTTGTGTGCGTAGGGGCAGGGTATGTGTATGTGTGTGTACGCATATGTGTTTGTGTGCAGGCATGAATTTGTGGGTAGTTGTGTGTATGTGTTTGTGTGTGTATGTGTAGGTGTCTGGATGCATAAGTGCGTGTATGTGTGTGGGTATGTGTGTGTGCGTGGGGGCAGGGTATGTGTATGTGTGTGTACGCATATGTGTTTGTGTCTGTGTGCAGGTATAAATGTGTGGATAGTTGTGTGTATGTGTTTGTGTGTGAGTATGTGTAGCTGTCGGCATGAAGGTGTGGGTAGTTGTGTGTATGTGTTTGTGTGTGTGTGTTTGTGTAGGTGTCTGTATGTATGCGTATGTGTATGTGTTCATGTGTATGTGTTTGTGTATGTGTGTGTTTGTGTAGGTGTCTGTATGTATGCGTGTGTGTATGTGTTCATGTGTATGTGTGTGTTTGTGTAGGTGTCTGTATGTATGCGTGTGTGTATGTGTTCCTGTGTATGTGTGTATGTGTTTGTGTATGTGTGTGTGTGTGTGTGCGGGGGGGCTGGGTATGTGTATGTGTGCGTACGCATATGTGTTTGTGTCTGTGTGCAGGCATAAATGTGTGGGTAGCTGTGTGTATGTGCTTGTGTCTGTGTATGTGTAGGTATCTCTATGTATGCGTGTGTGTATGTGTGTGTGTGTATGTGTTTGTGTATGTGTGTGTGTGTGTGCGGGGGGGCTGGGTATGTGTATGTGTGCGTACGCATATGTGTTTGTGTCTGTGTGCAGGCATAAATGTGTGGGTAGCTGTGTGTATGTGCTTGTGTCTGTGTATGTGTAGGTATCTCTATGTATGCGTGTGTGTATGTGTGTGTGTGTTTATGTGTGTGTGTTTGTGTAGGTGTCTGTATGTATGCGTGTGTGTATGTGTTCATGTGTATGTGTGTATGTGTTTGTGTATGTGTGTGTGTGCGGGGGGGCAGGGTATGTGTATGTGTGCGTACGCATATGTGTTTGTGTCTGTGTGCAGGCATAAATGTGTGGGTAGTTGTGTGTATGTGTTTGTGTCTGTGTATGTGTAGGTATCTGTATGTATGCGTGTGTGTATGTGTGTGTGTGTTTATGTGTGTGTGTTTGTGTAGGTGTCTGTATGTATGCGTGTGTGTATGTGTTCATGTGTATGTGTTTGTGTATGTGTGTGTTTGTGTAGGTGTCTGTATGTATGCGTGTGTGTATGTGTTCATGTGTATGTGTGTATGTGTTTGTGTATGTATGTGTGTGCGGGGGGGCAGGGTATGTGTATGTGTGTGTACGCATATGTGTTTGTGTCTGTGTGCAGGCATAAATGTGTGGGTAGTTGTGTGTATGTGTTTGTGTATGTGTAGGTATCTGTATGTATGCGTGTGTGTATGTGTGTGTGTGTTTATGTGTGTGTGTGTAGTTGTGTATGTATGCGAGTGTGTGTAGTATATGGATGCAACCTGGAGACGGTTTTCGCTCTAGGACCAGCATCGTGAGGATCCGGTCGACGGTGATGCTGCAGAGGGTGGCGATGGCGGGGGGGAAATAAAATGATAGCACATCAAAACAGTCAAGTGAGAACAATAAGCAATTGTGATTGCTCAAAAAAAAAAAAAAAAAATGATGATAGCATTCCCTCAAGGTTAGTCACAAAAATCCCCAAACACAACCATAATTAACTTCAGAAATGCGTTATGACAACTCATTGCACCCTTCTAATAAGCATTACCCTACTACACCTCAGTTAAAACACCGAAACTAAAACTCACTTCGAGAAATTAATTATTCTCTAATTCGGCAGGATGTTTACGTAAGAACCCATGCAAATGAGCGTGAGCGCAGTTACACATACCATTGCTTCAAAGGGAAGTGTAATTAGCCGGTTTATGTAACTATACAAGTTTACATAATATAACGAGTTTACTTTCGTAATTGTTTAATGATTTATGCTTTGAGTGTGACGTCAGCACAAATACTGAATGAATTCAGTAAAATGATTAGTTTCTTGACATTAGTTCGGTCAAGAAATTATTGCAATATTGATGATAATTGAAATTATTAATGTTAATAGAGCTGTTTAATTTGAAATATGGCATTTTCATAAATAGGCTTCTCTGAATTAACATTCTGGGAAATATGTGAAAATCTCCTACACGCGTAATATTTATGTTACAAAACAATTTAGAAGGTTCACTTTATCTCTACATAGAATAAAATGAAGTCTCTAAAAAGCGTCTGTGTGTTTGAACTCGCAAAACTCGAGAACTACCCGGCGGATTTCGCTGAAATTTTCAGTTTGTTCTTTTAAGTCCTGAAAAAATTTGCAGACCAGTTCAAAAAAAAAATCAATGAATAGTTCTTTTTTTTTTAAATTCCAATTTAGTCCCCATTTTCACATAAATTCCCGAATATGGGGTGAAAAATTACTAGCACGTGTTAATATTATATATTGTTGGAAAGAGTAGAATTTCCCGCGTTCTACGCTGTTTGTTTCAACGCTCTAACTTAATTACGACGGGTTTGCTTTTTTAGCTCGAACATTTTAGGCTTAGCTGAAATTTAGGCACTAATTTTATCGTTAAAAACATCAGTAAAAAGTGAAGATATTATCCCACAGTTCTCTTTTTGACACCATTGGATAAAGCGACATTTTTTACTCCAGATCTATCTAGACCCATGGTTGAAAAACTAAGCTTCTATCGCCAAAGGAAAAAAGTTATGAGATTTTTAAATCTAGTTCAAAAAATCTCATCTGCACTAAAGTTGTGAACCATTTTATTTTCACGTTTCCACTGTTACGCTTTTAGAATCCATTGTTTCTTTTCCTTTCTCTTAAACTGATTTTGTTTTGTGTTTCCATGGTTACGCTTTGTAAATCCATCTTTCTCATTTTATTTTCTTAAAAATGTTTTCATATCTGTCACCATTGTTTGGAAGGGAAATTTTGCGTGATGTTGTAATGTATTTTTTTCTTTTATTTTAAGCCTGATTGTTGAATATATGTCACTTGACACAATTTTTACTTTCAAAGTTGACCGGGCAAAGCCGGGAAATGCAGCTAGTGCAATATATATATATATATATATATATATATATATATATATATATATATATATATATATATATATATATATATATAGAGAGAGAGAGAGAGAGAGAGAGAGAGAGAGAGAGAGAGAGAGCAATAACGAATTGCCTATTGTTTTCGCTTAACCGTTCAATGACTTCCACGCCCTTTGATTTTTGCCCCCCCCCCCCTGGTCCTTTACGAGCACCACCATCTTCAATTGCTGCTTCTCTGTTTCTGGGCCTCCACCAACCGGAATCCGCTCCTCCTGGATGGTTGCGTCCATATCCTACACACGCATACTCACCTGCACATTCATACACACACGTACGCACGCCTACATACACTCTCCTAAGTTGCACATCAAATATACCTGGGAAATTGAAATTCATAAATAAATGATTTCATTAATCTTGCATGTAAAACTAGTTTAAACCTGTTAGTTCATGTTTGTTAAAAATAATTACTACTTGCAAAATTTGTAACAATGTAAGTAGGTTGTGTTACACTTATTGACTATAACTTCTCTATCTCTACTAATAATAAAGCCGAAAGTCTCTCTGTCTGGATCTCTGTTCGGATCTCTGTCTGGATTTCTTTTTTTATCTCTGTGACGCGCATAGCGCCTAGACCGTTCGGCTGATTTTCATGAAATTTGGCACAGAAGTAGTTTGTAGCATGGGGATGTGCACCTAGAAGCGAGTTTTTGAAAATTCGATTTTTTTCTTTTTTCTATTCCAATTTTAAGAACATTTTACCGAGCGAATTATCATAAAGTGGACGAATAAATTATTATAACGTGGAACACAGGCGAGAATATAAACATAGAAAATTGGCTAGAAATTTATCCATTATTTGTAAATATACAACCAAACCAAATAACCTTTTAATTTTCTACTACGGGCAAAGCCGTGAGGGTACCACTAGTAAGAAATAAATAAATACTTTGGTGCTAAAAATTAAAAGGTAATAGTACAACGTCAAGAAGGTCCGGGACACATTTTGAAAAAAAAAAAGTAAACAGTTAAGAGTATTGAAATTTTTCCACTGATTCACCATCTATTTAAAAAACAAAATCACAACATAAATATTTAAAAAAAAAATTATTTAAATTTATTTTATTTTATTTTATACTTTTATTTTTTAAGTGGAGTTGCTTTAAATCGCAAAACCACAATATATTTTGGGTCAATTATCAAATTTGTTTTCAAAATAATATGGAGAAATATTTATGCTTAAATTTTTATTGGGCGATTTAAAAAATATTAATTCAATAATATTTGAAGAAAAATTTCGAAAAAATCGAATATATTTTTTTTAATCATATTTTTGCAGAAAACTTTTTTTTCAAATTTGCAGACTAAAAATTAAAGTAAACTGTTTGAGAAACATATTTTCTAAATTTCATTACTTTATCTTTATTAGTTCTAGACTTATAAGATTTTAAATGTAAACAATCGGGAAAAATTCCATTATGGAGAAAAAAAGCGTTTAAAATTTTAAAAGTTAAGTATAATATTAGTTAAATGCGAGCAACAAAAATAATTATATCTTTCGTTCTAATTAAGATGGAAACAAGACTAAAACGTCCTTTTAGGCAAAAAAAAAAAAAAAAGATTTTTTTTTTTTAATGATAAGAAAAAAACTGCAAATCTTAACGATTCCAAACTATTGACACGGTACTTCAGGGTTAGAAGTTACTCTCTATAAAGCAAATAAGTTATATTATGGATGAAGAGATTTCTGAAACTTCTTTCGCTGTTCTCTCTTCATCCTAATGTGTACATTTAACGTTCTAATATGTTCTTTAACGGGAGTCAGTGCCCTAAATACTTTCGAAAATTCGACTTTTTTACTTTTATATGTTTTGAAACTCCATTTCAATACCTTTTGAAGGGGTTACAGTACCTCAAAAATGATGAAACGATCAAAAAAAATTTTATTGCTTATTTCAAAACAAAAATCTATTCTGAACTTAGGGGGAAAGTTTCATTGCTTTAGTTCAAATATTTAAAAAGTTATGAGTGGTTTTAGACCATTCTCCCTATGTGCTCTTATGCAAAAGAAAAACTTCAAATTGCTTTTTCTCGATAATGGTTTTTTTTTTTTTTTTTTTTTGTGTGTGTTTTCATGTCATTAGAATCCCTAAGGATTTTTTTTCTATTAAAGCTACAGCTTTAAAGTAATACTTTTTGCAATTGGGATAACCTATTCGACAAAACTGTGCATTGGATAAGCATTTTATAAATTACTCTAATGTTTAGAGCACGTTAAACCTTTAAAAACCAAATTTTTTAAAAAAAAACTTTGATTTTTTACATAATTAATCGCAGAAAATTTTCTAATGAAATCATAAGCAAATGAATGCACAGATTTTTGGAGATGATTATAGTGATCGTTTTGCAAAAAACTTTTTTTTAATTAGTGCAAAAATAAAAAAGCCTTAGGGATTTTAAAAAATTGACATTTTCCTCAATTTTTTGATTTTTCAAAAAAAGTAGGCAATATTTTTAAATTTTGAAAATAAATTATTGATTAAGAAATAAGTATGCATGTTATGGATTCAAAGAAATATAAAATCTTTATAAATTTAAAAAAAAATGTTTGAACGGTATGAAAAAAGGAATAGAAGGGGAGTCAGTACCCAAAATGCTTTCAAAAATTCGATTTTTTTTTTTATTTTTATATATTTTGAAACTAAGTTTTAATACCTTTTTAATGATACAAACTTCTTGATCCAGCTCATATTAGAAGTAGTTTAAAATAAGCTTTAAAAAAATGTAAACCTATTTTGATGAGATGTGATTTTTCCCTCTAAATTGCAATATCTCGAAATGGTATTTTTGAAACTAAATGTTCCTTTTTCTCAGAAACTAAAGTCTTGAAGGCTTTGAAATTTTTACCACCTATTCCATACATCTAATTGCATATACCGAAGGAAATGTTTCCTCATATTCGAAAAATATTTTTATAGAGCTGATTTCGTGTTGCAAAATGTCATTTTTTAAGAAAATACAGTGACTTAGACACTAGAATTTTTTACAGAAAAACTAAGCTTTCTTTCTGTAAAGTTTTACTTCAGTATAGAGAAAAGAGTCTACTTAAGGTACAGAAAAAAATTCATAATCGAATCTTTAATAGATTTTCAGAAAAAAGTACATGAACTTGCGCAAATTAACATTGACGGTATAGGGGATACTGACTCCCCTTAATTAAAACAAGTTCTTAAAAAGTCCGTGAAAATCAAACGTGATTAAAGATCCCAGAAAATTAGCTTTTATTCTTCCTTAATTAATCACTAGAACAAGACAATAAAAGAATTTTTTTCCCTTCAAGAAGGGATGTCTTATGTCTTCCTGGGAGACTTGTGTGTGTAAATCAATCAATCAACTACTTGCCGCAGACCTCGATTAGAATGTCAGTTGACTTGACTGATGGTCTGTGACTGGAGGTCACGTAGGGGTCACCACCTCCTGGTGACCTTAGCATCTAAAACGTTGAGAAACCAGAAGTCAATTTGTCTCCAACAAGTATTCATTTGGGGACAAAATTAAAATCAGTCAATCATCGAAAGTTTTGGAAATTTTATTAACAAGGTTTTATATTATGAGTTTGAAAAAAAAAGACTTTAAATGTGTAATAGGGTCTCGTGCTGATAAAAAAAAAATTCATAGAAAATTCCCCCCCCCCCATTTAAGAAAACCTACTTCAGATCTTTGCATTTATTATTTTTTTAATTAGATCTTTATCTCAAGAAGTAATTTTATCGAACTTTACTACAGTTCTACAAATGCACCTTTTGTAGTTCTAAAAGTATTTACACCATTTTTTAATGTCGCCCCAGACACTAGCCAAGCTAGAACTAACGTTGGGGGGGGGGGGGGGGGTTTAATAACTGCAGTCCTTTTATGTATATAGACTATCATATTTAAAAATAAAAATGTGTGTAAAAGTCTAAGATTCTGTTTTTTTTTTGGGGGGGGGGATCTCTAACCCCCTGTCGTGGCACTCTTTGATTTTTTTTTATTGATGCCATTTTTCGTTTTAGATGATAGTGCCACCTATATTCTTTTAGTTAATATTCTACAAAGGGGTGGATTTCAATTAAGCACAGCTCCATTCAATCTTAAATCAAGCATATAGTGCATACTTTCAAGCATTACTTCTTATTTTATTAAGCACAGCCCCATGCATTCAAAGCAGGCAGACGTTTTGTAGTTTCAAGTAGAGACGTACCGAGTAGCACTTTAGCCGAGTACCGAGTACTCGGCCTTTCATTACTCGGCCGAGTACCGAGTTACCGAGTACTCGGCCTTTCACTACTCGGCCGAGTTACCAAGTACCAATTATGTTTTAAGAAGAACCACCGATACACATGTGATGAATTTTGAACTTATTGGAATAGTTGTATAGACCTCCATGTCTATATAATAGTTTTTAAAACTAAATTCCTGCTGAAATTTAATTATTCATTATTTAAAATATATATATATATATATATATATATATATATATATATATATATATATATATATATATTTGACAAAAATTTTACAAAAAAATTTATTTTTATTTTAGAAATAAATATAAAAGGTATGATTAATCAAGTTGGAATTAAAACAAATTGCACCAATCTATTATAGTTCTTGTCCACCAAAAATAAATAATTTTTAAAAGCAAATAAAACAAATGTGCAGGAACGCTGCAGACACGTGTTTCTGCGTTACAAGGAACGTCTTTTTCAGTGCATAAAATGTTAGCTAAAGACTGTAAAGACATTCGACAAAAGAATCCGATTTTTGTCGGATGCCTTTAAAACAAGCTCACATTTTGTGCATTGAAAAAGGAATTACTTGTAATGCCAAAACACGTGTCTGCACTGTGCTTTTAACGTTGTTTTATTTCCTTTTATTTTTAAGCAAAGGTATTTTTATATTTCTTATAATTAATTTTTGTTTGTAGCAAAAATACATTTTTAATATAAAAATTCCATATTTTCTATACTTACTTTTTTGCACAATGTTTAATAAATAAGTTTTATTAACTTTGGGGACATTAAAATAAAGATTTATTCCCTTGAAGCATTACAAACTTCATTACTCTCAAAATTTAAATTTAAATTGTAAATGATTGCAGAATATTATATGTGATTGCGTTTTTTTTTATAAATTTTAATATCTGTCTTGGACAATATTCAATTTTTTGCAACTACTCGGTATTGGCCGAGTATCTGATCAAAATTTGGCCGAGTACCGAGTACTCGGCAAATTGGCCGAGTACCGAGTAGTTACCGAGCACTCGGTACGTCTCTAGTTTCAAGCATTGCCATTTGAATTAAACGCAGTTCCATCTAAATTCCAAACATGTATACGTTTTGTAGTTTCAAGCATTACCATTTTAATTAAGCACAGTTCTATCTAAATTCAAAACAAACATACGTTTAGCAGTTTTAAGCATTACCATTTTATTTAAGCACAGCTCGATTCAAATTTAAATCAAGCATATAGTTAATAATTTCAAGCATTATCATTTTAATTAAGCACAGCTCCATCTAAAATACAAAACAAGCATACATTTTGTAGCTTCAAGCTTTACCATTTTAATTAAGTACAGCTCGATCCAAATTCAAATCAATCATATAGTACATAATTTCAAGCGTTACATTTTAATTAAGTACAGCTCCATCCAAATATAAAACAAGCAAACATTTTGTAGTTTCAAGCATTACCATTTTAA
Organism: Uloborus diversus; assembly: GCF_026930045.1. Lineage (NCBI taxonomy): Eukaryota > Metazoa > Arthropoda > Arachnida > Araneae > Uloboridae > Uloborus > Uloborus diversus. The sequence goes on along the minus strand of NW_026557876.1, from coordinate 8,644,639 downwards.
TTAAGCACAGATCGATCCAAATTGAAATCAAACATATACTTCATAATTTCAAGAATTACCATTTTAATTAAGCACAGCTTCATTAGGGTGGTTCAAAAAAACTTTTTTTCAGCTAAAGTCCAGGACACCCGCTATTTTTTTTAGACTTACAAATAGTAGTGTGGTTTAAAAGTTTTAGCTTCTTACTCACATTTTAAGAGGGTGCTCAATGACCTCTTCATTTAACATTAGCCGTAGCATAAAAAATGTCACAAATTTAGAAACATTTCATTTCCCCAGTTTTTTTTTTTTTTTTTTTTTTTGTAAATAATTACTTAATTGCAATGTATATGCATAATACTCCTGTACATTATAATATGTGGCGTTGTTTTTTCATTTCAATGTATTTTTTAACCCCCCTTCCGATATTGATGAAGTTTGGGGGAGGGGGTTGAGCACCCTCTTTCAGTTGAAATTGGAAGCTAAATCTCTTTCAGTATATTGCTATCCTCAAGTCTAAAAATATTGAGGGGTGCCCTGGTATCTAGGAGAAATTTTCTTTTTTTTTTTACATATATCTCTGAACCACCTTAAGCTCCATCCTAATTCAAAACAAGCATACATTTTTGTAGTTTCAAGTATTACCATTTTAATTAAGCACAGCTCCATCCAAATTCAAATCAAGCATACGTTTTGTAGTTTCAAGCATTACCATTTTAATTAAGCTCAACTTCATCCAAATTCAAATCAAGCATACATTTTTGTAGTTTCAAGCATTACCATTTTAATTAAGCTCAACTCCATCCAAATTCAAATCAAGCATACGTTTTGTAGTTTCAAGCATTACCATTTTAATTAAGCTCAACTCCATCCAAATTCAAATCAAGCATACATTTTTGTAGTTTCAAGTATTACCATTTTAATTAAGCTCAACTCCATCCAAATTCAAATCAAGCATACGTTTTGTAGTTTCAAGCAATACCATTTTAATTAAGCTCAACTCCATCCAAATTCAAAACAAGCATACGTTTTGTAGTTTCAAGCATTACCTTTTTAATTAAGCACTGATCCATCCAATTCCAGATTCGATTCGTAGCATATATACATATAAAAGGCTTTTCAAGCATTTCGAAATACCGAAATAAGATGCCAGCAGAAAATATATGCAAGGATTTCGATTTCTATTCGAAGTAATCCCACCTGAAAATTCCCTCAAAAAGCTTCTATTTTTTCGATAAACAGAGACAGAAATGCTTCCTCGCTGATCCCCGGTTTGATCCCGCAGTATCTGTCTTTAAATCGAACCATCCATTTCTAGGTAAGTAAGATCCCCCCTCTGCTGTCCTCGAAGATATGAATGCGAACGATGCAGCGTGCATTCGAAAATCCCCACGCAGCCACCCCTCAGAAGGATATTCGTCTTCGTAAAACACTAGTCCAAAAGTTTCACAAACATATATTTTTATTTACATTTATACGGAGAAGAGTAAAGGTTGCTAGTTTTTTGGAACACTATATGCGCAAGCTTTCTGTTTTCATTTATTTTTTACAGCTACAGGGTGCGGCAAGTTAACTTCATTTTTACTTCCTTTTACAAAAAAGGAAGTATTGTATTCGCGAAAAAAATTTCACCCAAAAATCGATCTTAATTTCCATTTTGCTCACCCCAAATGAATGCTGAGTTTTTTTTCAACCCGACCACACGTGGATACGTACCTAGGAACGTACACACACCCGAAATATCTATTTTGACGATCCCCGAGTTAATTACAACGAGTTTTCTCGTGACGTCTGTATGTACGTATGTGTGTATGTGTGAATGTATGTCGCATAACTCAAGAACGGAATGTCCTAGAAAGTTGAAATTTGGTACGTAGACTCCTAGTGGGATCTAGTTGTGCACCTTAATTTTTGGTTGCATTCGAATGTTCTAAAGGGGGTCTTTTGCCCCTTTTTGGGAGGAAATCATTGTTAATTTCGATGTAATCTCAAGTGCTATTATAATTTCGCGGACACTTGGCGATATATCGTCCGTCTTTTGGTCGCCAAGTTCTATCGCCAACTTGGCGACAAATTTGGCGATTTTTTTTTTTTTATTTTTTTTAAAATCTGGTTTTAATTTGGCCACTGTTGGTGATATTTAGAGGGTAAGCTATTGAATCATGTTAAAACTGCCAATAATGAGAAAATTACATTAAAACCGTCACAAATTGTGAAATTTGAGTAAAAAAATGTTATATAATTAAAAACTGAGTACCCTATGTATGTATGTATGTCCAAGTTACGTCTCCCGAACGACAGTGCACTGACCATCGAACCAGGTATCGATGGATTCGTCATCTTCCCGTCTTTATGTTTGGCAATTTAGCATAATCCTCCGATAATAAATAGCGGAGATATCAATTAAAAGATACCAATTCGACATAAAATCCCTATTTTTCGAAGGAATTCCTCCATTCAAGTTATTATTCAGTGCTTCGCCTCAACTTTCCGCAACAATGCTTTTAGTAAAATGTGTAGCGTGAAGAAAATCACTGAGAAGAAAGATGTGTTGCCATTTTTTTCTCGAATATAAAGAAATGAAATTCTGACTTTTGTTTTAAAGGCTTTTCTTGTAATCGGGGAATTTAAAATGTTTCCTTTTTGGTTATTTTTCCGCAATCTGCCGCAAAATTGTACTTTGGGTGACGCAGCTAGTATTTATTAAAGAATTGTATTTCTTCACCCCAAAGAACGTTTCGTGTTTCTAACTCACCCATATTTCTCCAGAAAATATAATTGTCTATAAACCAACTTTTTAACCGACTTCAAAAATGAGGCGGTTATCAGTTCATACCGTATGTTTTTTTTTTTTTTTTTTTTGTCCTCTCACAGCGTCTCCTAGTCAACCGATTTTGAGGATTCTTTGTTTAATGCATAGGGGATGGCTCAACTTAGGTCCCATTACTTTGTTTGACCATATTTGTTCTTTAGAAAAAAGTTATGGGCAAAAAACAGTAAATTTTACGCAATTTCCCTATTAAATAAATAAAATGATATAAAACCCATTGTTTTAAAATTTTGGTGCCATATAACAGTAAAATTAATAGTAATTGTAACGATAATTTTGAATAAAGGCTTCTCTGACGCAATACAGTGATATAGAGCCGAATTTCTTACTAGGTAACTTCTTACTTTTACTGAAAAATCTACATTTACACTAAAAGAATGAAACAAAAAAAAAAAAAATTAAAAAAAAAAAAAATAGAACCGACTTCAAAATTCTCTAAAAAGTGAAAAATAATTTCATTCTTTAAACACCATCCATAATACTTTTAAACATAATATTTGAAGTTGGCGCAAAAACGATGGATAAGATCATTCAGAGCCATAATTTAACTACAACAAGGATTAGTTTCTTCACTACCACATACATTATGCATTGATAACAGCATGTTTGAGTAACGATACAAATGTTTCGTTCCTAACTTCGGATGATTTTCTGAAAGAAATATGAACGACGCATCGTTACACTGGATTTTACTGTTTGTTTTTGCGCCAACTTCAAAAATTATGTTTAAAAGTATTATCGATGGTGTTTAAAGAATAAAATTATTTTTCACTTTTTAAAGCAATTTTTAAGTCGGTTCTATTTTTTTTTTTTTTTTTTTTTTCAAATTTTTTTTTATTACGAATAAGTTAGTGCTCTTAATATTGCAACAACACTTCGTTAAACGAACACATCATTCTATTCGATTACATGGCAACAGCTTTATATTCCCCTTCAGAAAAGTTATCTCGTACTTGCATTGAAAATTCTCCTACGTGAAAAAAGATTACTTGTGCATCTTGAGACCGAGGAGATGTACTTTCAGACAACATAGAGAACGAATAGGGAAAATAAACAAAATCAAAATATACACAGCACTTGAAATCTTGGAATCGATGTAATCCCTGAAGAAACTCTAGAAGGACCCCCCCCCCCTCTTTCGAAGAAATGTTTATAGCATGCCTTTACTTCCTCTCCATCTTTTTTTTTCCTCCTCCCCCCCCATGCATAGTATTTCTACAAATCCAGCCATCTTTTCGTAGATATGCTGAGAGCTAGCGCTGCTGTTTTTTACCATTTTGAATTCAGAATGTCTTGAACGACACTCAAAAATCCGGGCATTCTGCCACTTTTTGCATTTCTCCTGAAACACCCCCATCGCATACTCGTTTCCGAAGGACAGAATATTTTAATCCGATTTTGAATGTAGTAAAAAATGATATTTCAAAGCTATGGGAAGGAGGAACAGAAGTATGGTGATATTCGATTATTTTGTATTTGCATAGATTATTATTAGCAAATCAAAGTAGTAGCTTAATAACGACCAATACCGTAAAAGCACTGTTTTGCGAGCAGTAACTTTCGCTTAAAATATATTAGAAATTTCGCGAGCTTAAAGTATCGGGAATTTCGAATAAACTGAACGAAATAGTGATTATATATATATATATATACACACACATAAATAACTACATGTGTGGGGATGTCCGGGGTAAACTTCAAAACTACTGGACGAATTTTAACCATTTTTTCACCATAGTTAGCTACATTATCAGGGATCAACTTAGGCTATAATTTATTCCTAAAAAACTTAGTTTAAAAACGTTATGATGGAAAACCATAAATGTCATGTCATTTCCCTATTAAATGATTAAATATAAAACCCGTTGTTACGAAAATTCGTTGCCTTACAACAGCAATATTAAAAGTAATCATAATGAAAATTTTGAATCAAGGCTTCTCCTGAGCAAACATGAGTTTAAAGTTATTTAAACATTTGGAAACTCTACTTTTTGCACACTTAGGAAAACATAGTAGAGAGCTTTTTTTTTTTTCTTGGTGTGTGTGTGTATATGTACTATTTAATTAAATAAAGCGCACGGTTTTTTTAGTGATCTTTGTTTTTGTTAGTTCATATTTTGGAAATTCTTCACATTTTTATATGCTCAAATGTCATGCTTTCGTTTCTAAATGAGTACTCATTCGTTCTTTATACTTATTGCTACATTACTTTTATGGGTAAGGAAGAAGCTCGATTTTTAACCACGTCGAAGTGGTGTGTTTTGAGTTCTTTCAGTTAAAACAGAAAACGAATGAAAGTAGCAATTGTTTCTCACAATTATTACTGACCCAGGCAACGACGGCTATTTTTGCTAGTATACATATGTATGGGAATTTATCCCAATTAAAACGAAGATTAGTGTACGAAACACATTTAATGTTGACTGACAGTACATAAACGAAGTGCTATGTTTCCATCTTTCATGTTTCGACTTTTTTTTTTTTTCTTTTTTGAAAATTTTGAAGAAAAAAATTGTCGCATTTATTGTTTTTAATTTCGATGACGATCCGTGTAAAAAAAAAGATAGCTTCATTTTTTGAACGTGCAAACATTATTCTATCAATGTTCTTCACCTTATATAATCCCTCACTATGACACAAGTAGAAATCGTGTTACAATGAATAACTAACAATGAACGTATTGTAAATGTTGGCCTCTTGGTTTGGAGACCTGACTGCTTACCAGTGTTGGGCATTAATCAATTATTTTTTCAATTGCACTGTTGATTGATTAAAAAAGTAATTGCAATTAAATTAATTGCAATAAACTATTAATTGCACATTGCGATTAATTTAATTGGATTAATGCACGTTAATCTTTTCTCAAAATTAAAATAATTGCAATTATTTTTTTTCCATTGATTTATGAAAAAGTTAAAACTATCAATTAACTTTATGTATCAATAGGTACTGTGCAGGGTACAGAGTCCAAAATAATATTCCATTTCGTATTTTCGTTCAGTGCTGATTGCTCGCTCGCCGCGTGAACTAGTCTCGTCTTGGCAAGCTTTTCCACACATAAATGTTTGTGTTTTAATTAAGTGTTTTAAGTTTGTGTAAATCATTGTTTTGGGGATATTTTGCTGGAGCCATAAGAATTTTGAAAAAAGTCATATGTTGCAGGAAATAATGTATTGCTCGTAATAAAGTTACTGTTGGGCACTGATCGTTTATTTTTTGCTAATATGTGTATTTAAATAGTTAGATAGTAATATGGTACCCGCCCAGTGTCCACGTCCCAGGTGGACCTGTCGCTTGTACAGTATATTATACAAAATCAGTATTTTTTTTTAAATTAAAATTCACAAAACAATTGATCAATTGTAATTGTGGAAAATTACAATGAACAAGTAGTTAATTGTTAACTGCAATAAACTACAATTAATTCATTCTTAATTGTAATTTTCCACAATTACAATTGATAAATTGTAAGTCGTGGTTACGTTTACTAATTAATCAATTGTTAATCTTTAGTTGTCCATGCAATTAAAATTTCCCCGACTATGCTGCTTACAGCAGTCAAGAGAACTTACTGTAAAATTAACAACGAAAACGGATTTGGAAAAGATGAGTGTTCCATTTTGTTGTTGAAATGTTTTGAGAATGCTGCAAAGTCTTCCAAAAGAAAGGTTTCAGTGCAAGTGTTTAAGGAACGTTTCCAAGAAATGTCGCCAAGTGTTTTGAACTAAATAAGCGTTTTCAAAAGTGATCTGTAAACTGTTACGAAAAATGTTTTAAAACGCTCTTAAAATGCGGTCATGTGTTCGTGTTCAAAAAGTACTTACGGATTTGCATTGTACAAGAGCTTTGGGATTATAATAAATGCTTTTTGTTGTGGAAAGTGTGGCTGCGGAACGAAAATAGCATTGGGGTAGCTGTTTCTGGCTATTCTTACTTTATAATCCAAAACTATGCCATGTATTTTACAACGGGATGCATTACCCAAGTTCACAGTATTCTCGGACTTATTTTTAAAGAAATTAAGATTGGTACACTGTAGAAAAAAAGTAATATATTTGTTTTTTAAATCCCAGAACAAAAGTGGAAAAAATAACAATAAAAAAAGTTATGCTTTTACCATTAAAACAAAACAAAAAAAAAAGCTGCGTAGGGGGGGGGGGTAGTAGTTGAATCTTCTCATGCATAAAATAAATCAGTCAGTTGCTTAACTTACATACCAAATAAATACAACTCGTACTCTTTTCCCGAATAAAACAGCGTCGGTAAGTAGCATTTAATAAAAGCTTAAACTATTGCCAGCTTTTCAAAAACTCATGTAGTCGAAGTTAAAGTTATTTTTCTATTCAGCTCCACCTTTAGAAAAGTTTCGGAACAGAACTCAGCAGCGAAACAACTCCACTCTTTTCTCTATCTGTAGAAGAATCCATAATAAAGCAAAGAAAAAGAAACAAGAAGGAGAGTAATCGGGATTTTGCAAAGAGCCAGATAGTCGACTAGGCATGTATATCTATATAAACTATCTATATATACATACGTTCCTTTTAACTCCCTCCTACACCCCACTGGCACTTAGAACAGAGAATCTGACAGTGATTGATGATACTATTGCAAGGATTCGGTCAAGGAACACGCCCACTAATGACGTCATGCGAAAATTGGCGCCAAAAGTATCCCCGCGATTTCGACCCTCCTCTTTCCCAGAGAAGCACCCCTAAAGAGGTAAATCCACATTTGGCTATTTTGCTTTTCTGTAGTTATTTAATTAATGAATTATAGTCTTTAAAAAAAAATCTAGAATTTTAAGTTAATAGAAATTTAAGTCGCTGCGACCCATGAATACGGTGCAACTATCTAGAGTTATCACGAGGTGCCCGACCCCCCTAAGAGCATGGGCACCCCCCTAACTACTACGAAGACCCTCCCCAAAAAGAAGCAAGAGCCCACCTAAAAATGAGAAAATACCACTCAACACCCCCCCCCCCCCTAAAAATTTCAATGGAGACTGCGCCATGACCCCCCCCCCCCCAAGTGGGCAACCCTGTGTTATCAGAGTAGATTTTATGAGCCAGTTGGTATTTACAAGGCAGAAGTGGAAGGTTATTAACAGCCACCACGAGGTTTGCCGGCGTTTCATGTTTGAGTTTAATGAGGTTTAAGACATAAAAATGAAGAACTTTTGCACATTTTGAAGATAGAAGTGGAAAGTCTGTCCATTACTCATCCTTATTTCGATTTCGATTCCGAGTCACAACTGACTACAACTGTATTTATGTCGAGGACTGCATACTAAGTGCCTTGCCTCCATTATTTTTTTATACCGATAGATGGCAGCACCATCACCGGATCGAACAGTTAGTGAGAATTTAGAACTAGATCAGGAGCTAATAGCTACCTGGTGCTAGCACCCCCAGAGGTATCGTTTCACTTGGAGGACATTGAGACCACGAGCATATTTAACGTCGCCCAGTCCCCTTTAATGACGACGGTGGGTCTTCGACCATCGAGGTTCGAACTCAGGACCCTCCGGCCCCGAATCCGACACTCTACCGATCGGGCTACCACGGCCCCATTACTCATCCATCTGTAACTGTGTATCATCAGAATTGTCGGTGTCTGTTACTGGGGGTCGGAGTTTTTTCGAAATTGAGCAAATAAAAATAGAATTAACTCATTCAGAGGATCCATAAGCAGCCAAACGTTAGATGAGAAGATGTAGTTGCATGAGTGAAAATTAGTTCAAAAAGTTAAATTTCATTCATAGGCTCAGAAAATTGAGTTAACCTCAGAGTGATGTCTTAAGCATGTCTGTGACTGGTGCCGTTACCTTAACTTCTATTAGCGCAAATTTAAAGAAAATTGACTGCATTTGGAAATATATTCGAAAAGGTTTTCTGGGAGATACTAGCTTGATGTCGAAAAAAGTTGAACCACTACTATATTTAAAATAACCAGCACACACCAGAAGAAGAAAAAAAGCCCTTCGAATCTCCACAAGAGATACAGACCAGTAGCTGAAAGTTAGACTTTCTTATTTTTCTAGTATAGCTCTGGTGTCCCTGAGCTTAATTTAATATTTACTTTAAGACTTGGTAAACTATATAAACTATTGGTTAAATGTATGTGGTATAAGAAATTCCTACGTGACATATGATATGCGATAAAGATTCATCATTCATACTTACTCTATCTATCCATCGTATCTCAGGGCAGCTATGAAGTACAAAATCAATTACAAAGCAAACAATGGATCACATGACTAGCTATCTACCATTCCACCAGAACAATAGATTTACGAAATGGGCAGGAATGACACAGTGACATTATTGAACACATTTTAATATCTCTTTCTTTGCTGGGTCAATAAAATATTCTTAGTTAACTTTTTTTTTTATTTATTTATTTTATTTTATTTATTTATTTATTTATTTATTTATTTTTTTTTTTTTTTTGAACAATCACGAATTTTTATTCTTACTTAGACTTGACCAAAGTTGATGTTGCTCTGATTTTTCCATGACGGTGGTGTACCTCGAAAATAAAATTTATGTCAAGTGGGACATGTTCAACAATCAGGTTTCAATTAGAGGGAAAAAAAATACCCTAAAATTTCCCGTCAAAATAATCATTCTTAAAGAAAGAAAACGGCAAATCAAAAATCCCCAAACAAATGAAACGCAAATTTCCTGATTGTCCTCTGCTGGCAGAACAAAAAAAAAGAAAAGAAAGGAAGAAGACAAAACGCCAATACTCAAAAGGAGAAATTTTTACCTCAAAACAAAAACAAAATTTCATTTAGTCACAATCGAGAAAAAAACGTGGCAACCTACTAAATAGTTTTACGCACGGTAATTTAAAATGAGATCGCGCAAACGATAATTTTTCGATGAGAAATTCTGTTCCATTAGGCTTAAAAATGCTTTTAAATTTTTTCTCGGTGATTTTACAGCCTTGGATTTTTTAGAAATTTGAAGGAGTTAAATTGATTTCAGGGGTATTTTTCGCAGGATTTCGAATGGCACTAAATTTGAACTGATCGGATAGTTACTTCGGGTAGAGAAAGAGCCAGTTAATACCATTTTCGGCCCCAAAACTTAAAATTCAAATAGCTTGGTTAATTTTTGGCTTTTGAAGACTCCCTACTTTCCTTCTGGGGTGTCCAAGTACTTTCCTGCCAAATTTGGCCCAGATCCGACGTAAATTATGGATTTGAATAGGGAATATACTTATATACACACATACATATTCTTTTAATTACATTCGACTCCCGCTACAACGCGATCCGACTTACGCGAAATGGCTATAACGCGAGTTTTTCCAGGAGCAACGAATTTTAGAGTTAAAGCGATTTTCTCGCTTTCAACACGAACATATTTGGAAAGGAATCGTAATACTAAGTTTCGGCTTTGTTATTGACTACTAAATCAATGACTTCGTGAACGTACTATCATCCTTTCAGCATCACTGGCTGTTCAAGTTCCCACACACCGCACAATAAACATAGCTTTATTAGTGTGTATATATCACCTCTCCTCAAAAATTTTTTATTTATTTATTCTAAATATGAACGATTATGAAATATTGTGGCACCTAGGCACGCTGTTTCATCTAAAGTTTGAAGATGGAAACAAAAAGCGAAAGTTTGCGACAATTTAAGAAAATGTAGGGATTTTTGATACGCTTGAACAACTAGAAAATGGGTCGAAGGTAGCACGACAATTAGGTATGAGTGAATCTTTCATATACATATAATTAGTCAAAAGAATGCAATCCGTATTAGTCGAGACCTCAGTTTTTATATGAAGCTCGCAGAGTAGTGTTTAAGCAAAATGCAAAAATATGAAATTGGAATATCCTCTTGTTTTGTAGATTATAGAGATTCTGAAAGAGGAGTGTTACCATGGATGTAAATGTTATAAAAGGAAATGGAAAACCAAAGCCTATTTACATATGGATTTACATATATTCCAAATTTCAACCAGAACGTAGCATTACTTCTTAAGATACAGCAGTCACAATTGACGACAAAAAACGTTTTATAGCTCAACCCCCGTTTGAGTTATTGACACCAAAATTGAATCAGCACCTGTTCCTGTTAATGGCAACATATGGAACAAGTTTTGTTTGATTCCGCCAGTTACTTCCTGAGGAATAGCAAACACGCGTAACTCAAAAAACGTCCCATTGCTCCACCCCCCTTGGAGGAATTCGCGCCAAAAACCAATGGGCACAAGTTCACATAGCGGCACATATGTGTACCAAATTTCGTTCGATTTCATGCGGTAGTTTTTGCTGTAGAGCGGCCACAAAAAACTGGTCACACACAGACGTCACAAACACACACACACACACATTTTCCAAAAATAGTCGAAATGGACTCAGTACACCTCAAAACGTTCGAATCCGTCAAAATTCGAAATTCGAAAATTTGCACGAATCCAATACTTTCTTCTATATATTAGATATAGAAGAAAGTAAAAATGGTCTAAAATAGTTTAAAAGATGTTTAAAAATGTCTAAAATGATTGTGTATGTTAATAAAAAAATAATATACACAACTCTTTTCCACAACGCGAAATTTCGACTTACGCGAGGAGTCTTGGAACGCATCCCTCGCGTAAGTCGGGATCAGACTTATATAGATTAACAAATTAATTTCTAGGTTGAACTTAAGCAAGGATACATTTGTTTAAACTTTTCAAGTAATGCAAGTTTCCTTAGATTTCTTTGATTCAAGTCAAGTTTTCAGTTTAAAACTCTAATCCAAATTGCTTAGGTTCAGCCTTGAAATTAGTTTGTTCTTTCATTAAGAGAATTAACTTAAAATTACTACAGTCGGCGCTCATTATACCGACCACACATTATAAAGACCGTCCCATTACAACGACCAGTGGTATCCCATTTTTGTTCCTATAAACTCTATGTTAATTTGCTTTCGTTATAACGACCGTTCTGTATCGTCTAATCCAAGACAGCGACCGAATCAGCGGACGCTATTTCTTGTGTTCTTTCCAATAAAACAAATTTGTAGCTTAAAATGACATTGATTATTGTTTACGGATATCTGCCTGAAGTTTTCAATGTCAAATCCGACTTTGAGAGGGGGTGGGAGGGGGAGATTACCATTCACCACAGCTAGCACAGAAAAAATAATGGGAAGAAAAATCGAGAAAATTCCAGATTCCTAAGAAAAGGGAGTTGACAGATGTGTTGGTAGTTTGGTGTTTAAATCTAGTATTTTTAAAGATTTGGGGTTCTCGAGGGACTTTTAAATGTTTCTTTGGAAAGCAAGAGAAACACAATTTATCACCTATATCTGAAACAGAAAATAATGTTTTGCGAAAATCACGTCTGCTAAAAAGGCAGACCTCTGTTTCTGGTTTTATCTTCAGAAATTGTTGTGGTAGTAGTAGTAGTAGCAGATCTGAAAGTGTGTAACATTTTCCTCCCTATATTTTCTACTTTAAAACTTGTTTAATATTCTGTCACAATATTTTGCACACTACTTTTCTAAAAATTCCTATGATAAAAAACATTTGGGCATGCATGATGACGATGTACATTTTTTTAATTTATACCTCTTATAACGACCACTCGTTATAAAGACCTTTTTCTCTGGGACGGAGATGGTCGTTATATCGAGCGTTGACTGTATTATATTTCATTGTTTTCAGCAGAAATTAAAATACAACTACGTCACTTCCGTCACACAAAAAGATCTCGGGTCAGATCTTGCTTGCATAAAAAGTTTCTTTTTTCAAAATTAAAGAATATTCAAAAGAAGAAACACGACTTCTACTACCAGGCAAAACTACTCGATCTTTTATGATCAGTATTCTCGTCACATCATTCCAACAGAATATCAAATCAATTTAACTCTTCTTTGACAGTTAAGATCAAAGAACGGTTTCAAAATGCGTTCGAATGCATAATTCCTTGGAGGACGGATCTCCCTTTATAGAACAATTCATCACTTCACTTTACTACCGCTATTTCGTTTCACTTTACCTGCAAGATTTTCGGTTTTGAAAATTAGGGAGAAATCGACGTTTGAAAACGAAGCTTTTGGTTTTAACTGCCTCGAAACTTTGTTGTAATACAAAATGAGTTAATTCCCAAAGTTTCAGTTTTCATCACTTCACTTCAAAGCGAGGAAATTCTGATTGTGAGAGTTTTGTTTATTGTCGAGCCACTGCTTGGGTATCTTTAAAGACAAACTATTTCGTCAGACATTTTGGCTCTCACTTAGTACAGTAAAATCCCGATTGTTCATGCAATTAGGTAGGGTACAAGTGCCGCGGATAATAAAAATTTCGGATATACCACAAAAAGATGAAATGAGGGGAATTGGGCACGTACGCGACTCTCCTATAGAAATTTTTTCGAAATTGAAATCCCAAAACTTCTGTTTTAAACTATCTTTGGTGACTTTAGGGTGAAAGTTAAGGTCAAAGACTCTCTTCTAGGAAAACACAGTTGTCCCTCCCTGCCCCCTACTGGCCAAACCTATTCTCAGTAAGGGTTTTCAAGATTTCTTGGGCTTAGTTTTCTATTAAAATGCCTAAAAATATATTATTCATATTTTTTCATCAGTCTATAAGCTTCTCTGGGGCCGGGAAAAATCTGCTGGTGGACTGGGTTTGGCCCGCGGGCCGTAGGTTGGAGAGCCCTAAACTTGAGTACCCTTTATTTGTAGTTTGAGCAACAAACAGCGCACACATTCCACTCAACAAAATGATTAAACACCTCACATGTGAAGGATTACTGTGACGGTACAGAGCCACCCTCAAACACCAATTTGGAAGTTTTTTCCTTCCCCCTCCGTCTTTTATATGATGTCATAAAAAAATCTTGAACTTGCGAAGTATTATGGAACAAACCGCATTTTCACTCTACCTATATATATATATATATATATATATATATATATATGAATTATATATATATATATATATATATATATATATATATATATATATATATATATATATATTTTTAAATAGTCATATTTATGACATTTTATAAAAATATTTAAAATTTGTCAAGGACTTTTTGGTCACCCTGTTGTATTGGAGCACTTCTTTTTAATCCCCGAAACACAAAGGAAGGGGGTTATAAATTTGACGTGTCTGTGTATCTGTGTGTCTGTCTGTGGCACTCCAGCACCTAAACGGATGGACCGATTTTGAAAGAAAAAAAATGTTCGAAATGTGAGTTGATTGAGAGTGTTCTTAGCTAGCTTGCATTTTTGAATGACATTAATTAAAGAAAAGAATAATTAAAAACCTCTAAAAGCTGTTTCACGATTTTTTCAGTGAAAACATAAAAAAATTTAAAATTTAATGCCAAAATAAAGAGAATTTTTTTCCGCGTCTGATAGAATGTGTTTGGAACTTCCATTTTTATAGAATTCGAATTATAACGTTTTTTTTTAAAGCAGATTTTAATAACGGCCAAGCCTTTATTCACGCGATTAATAAACGAATTCATTGTTGGCCGACAAGGAAATAAAACGCAATGATTTAAAAATTTTATATGTAGCAGTTTCTATTTAATAGCAAATAAAATACTTGACATTGATTTTTATTAAAAATCAGGCTTTTGAAAGTATTTTCAGTTTTCCCTCTTGATTCTACAATTGCGACTCAGTTGGGGGTTTTTAAAATTTTTAATTTTATCGCTGCTTGTAAATCAATATTTTAAAATTCAGTGTAAATGTAAAGGAAAATATTGTTAAAACATCTATTTTTGAAGTAATTTTAAATGCACATTAAATATATTACTAGAGCAGTATGGTTTAAATAAATGCTGAGTAAATAATTAAATACTAATTCAATTACAGACCCAAATGCTCATTAAATATTATTCCAACAATTATTTTGTTTGTAAAACCTACATTTAAGCTGTCGAGCATTTATTAAATCCAGGCCAATACATAATTTGTTTCGTGCTTGATTTGTTATTAGCAGAACTTGTATTCTGAACAAAGCATAATCAATGAAATTTTGTTTCAAAAGAGTATTTAATTCGACAAATTTTAACTAGGGCAACATCCTCCCCCATTCCGCCTCTGATAGATCGATAAAACAACACCGACTTTTACGCACCCACAGCATAATTACTGCAAAGAACTCATAATTACAAAACTCAACAATTATTGCCCAGCATGGTTCTTTAGAAAGTTCCAGCATGATGCTTCAGTTGACTTATTAAAAATCGAAAATCCCCTCGAGTTCTTTTTTTGCCCTCCCTAATGAAAGCCTAAATCCATCATAAAACTTTTCGATCAAAAGTTTTATTATAACATTTTATTCCCCGCTCGAATCTTTCCTTTAATTAGTAGAGCGGAGATTAGGAGAAAGCGGCCAGAACTCGCGTATATTGGGGAGATAAGGCTAAAAATTGGGCCTAACGAAGCGAAGAAACTTTCGGGAGTGGATAGAAACGACGTTTGGCGAAGAAGGGTTGCTAGAAATTGGACGTTTACCAGCCAAACGGCGATGTATGGTCCAACTAGGATTTTCATCGCCGGATGCCTACTGTCCAACCACCGATTGCATGGAATTTTCAAACGTTCAGATAAGACGAATCTATGTGAATAAGGGGGGAAAGTAAAAATTTGATGCACGTATTCCGCTCAGTTGAATGAGACTGCTTCTGCAAAAGCTAAAATCGGAAAAAATAATAGATTCATCCATTTCCGGCTGTAAAACGGATGTTTGTCTTTCCATACAATCCGTGGTCAGACAGTAAAAGACACGACGCAGATATTGTGAGGCTCTGAGAAGTTGAGCTCCGACTCTGACAATGTTTACCTCTATTTCGAAAAAAAAGGAGGGGTAACTGGGGCTAAGTTGAGTTGAGGAACTTTCTTAGTAGTTTTTCAAAAATCTTATATTATTAAAAACTGAGCGTACGTACCTATGTATCTATGTCCGAGTTTCTTCTTTCCAAACGACAGTGAACTGACCATCGAACCAGGTATCGATGGATTCGTCATCTTCCCGTCTTCATGTTTGGCTATTGAACGGATATATCAATTAAAAACTAGTATTCATTATGACACTTAGATTTCGACATAAAATTCCTATTTTTCGAAGGCTTTCTCCATTCAAATTATTATTCAGGTCTTCACCTCAACTTTCCGCAACAATGCATTTATTAAAATTTATAGTGTGAAGAAAATCATTCAGACGAAAGATCTGTTGACATTTTTTGTCTCGAATATCAGCAAATAAAATTCTGGGTTTTGTTTTAAAGGCTTCTCCTGTAATCGGGGGGATTTATAATGTTTATTTTTTGGTTATTTTTCCGAAATCTGCCGCAAACTTTTACTGTTTTTTTTTTGTTCAAGCCTGATTGTTGAATACGCGTCATTTGACATAACTTTTATTTTCGAGGTGGACCGTGCAAAGCCGGGCGACGTAGCGGGTATTCCAACTAAAATCCGAGCCATCAACACGTCTATTTTTCAGTAAACTCCCCTAAAACAGCTAAACATAGTCAAGGTCACAGCTCAAGTAACCAGAGCTGCACTATAGTTGAATCAACTTACTGAAAAATTGCCACTCAGCCGTTGAATGGCGTTTTTCGTTATCTTCACACGAGGCAACTAAGTTGAATCAACTTTTCTTCTAGCTGTTAAAAACGAACCAAGTTTTTATTTTCTTCTTCTTTCTAATGGGGATGTCGTGGAGGCACTGCCTTTTGCAGACCTAGTGCGATCCCCTAGCATAGCGTCCATTCTTTCATGTAGCACCACTATCGGTGCCACGAAAATTTTGACGCCCAGTTTCCCCACTAGATGGAAGCACCTGGGCTCTCTTCGATGCGAAACTGCCCCAGGAATTTAAATTTGACCAGAAATACTCCATGTTAAACGAGTACTCGAGGGATGTTGTTTTACATGCCGCATAATCGTAGACATGGACGCTGTCGATTTTCTGCATCTTGAGAATCACCAACTGGAGCCAGGTTTGAACCAGCGCCTTTGAGCGTGAGAAGCCAGCGTTTTAACCACCACCCCACTCTGTCGGCAAACTTAATCAAGTTGATTTCATTACTTTACTCGTGTGTAGAGCAAAGGCTTGGCAAAGTCCCGATGAACTGATTCAACTAAAAAGTTGACTCAACTTATCGAGATGAAATTAGCGGCACATGTGCGTGATTTGATTCAACCAAGTTTCCTCGCGTTAAGAAGGCAGAACTGAGAATGAAAAATATATATATGTAATATGAAAATTCCTTTGCTAAGCCTTTTCCATATTAAGTTCTGTTCACTTATATGTCAGCTCGTATGAGTCACAGACATTATTTATTACACACTTAAATGCTTCTCATACCATATATGGTTATGTTCTAGGCTCAGATGAGATTCCCCTTAAAGTACTTACCAGACACTTTTTTTCATTCCAGACTTAAGCCAGCCTCTGTCTGCGGTGCAAAGCCCAATAATATTTCGTTATTGCAATCTGCTCCTCCTATATAGGTCACGTGAGATCACATGATCGAGGGATAATTATCTGTAATCTTGTAATGATATTCCCTATATAAAAATCGTGACACAACTAAACAAGTTGGTGAGTTAAGAGAAGTTCCTGCTGGTATATTCTATGTAAAAATAAAGATATTGTGAATATAGCTTTTTCCTCTTCCTACGTGGTAGATTATCACGGCACAACACTGCAACTTGCGAAAATCAAGATTCGTAATAAGAACCCAGCGGCGGTTCTTTTATATATATATATATATATATATATATATATATATATATATATATATATATATATATATATATATATATATATATATATATATATATATATATTATATATATATATATATATAATATATATATATATATATATATATATATATATATATATATATATATATATATATATATATATATATATATATTAGGGTGGTCCTTATTTTCGAAAGTTCATATTTTTTCAAAATTATTTGTAATTTTGTTCAGTTACACCAAAACATTAAAAATACAAAATTTCAGCTCAATCCGATAATATTAACACGTGCCGCATTGGCCTTGAAGTTTCATGCATCTGACTGTCTAACATGCTACGACGAGTCGGCGCCAAGTGCGTTCGAATTCGCTACAAGCGCGACTACAAGTCTCGACAAGTCAATTTTGTTTTTACATATTATTTGTTCAATGCTACATTCGTTTTAGTTTCGTACTTGAAGTGCATAAGAAAAGACGTGCTATATAAGTAATTGATAAAAGTGCTGAAATGTCCACTTTGCGGAACAATATTTATCTAGTTGGAGTGATGAAAAATCAAATCTGCGGTAGTAAATTACCATGTAAACGAGATGTTTTGAGTGTACTTTTTTATAACATGAGAGTGGTAAATTTAAATCTTAATGACAGCAGTGCTTTAGTTATTGATGAAGTGGTCGTTTTTTGGAAAAAAGCAAGAATCCCAGTTCAAAACCGTTCAAACTGTATTTCGAAATTAAAATCTTTGTACGATAATGTCAGAAATTTAGAAAAATCTAAAAATAGAGATACTGAACGGCAGAGAGAAAAAGAAAATGATTTTAAAGAAGCTTTAGACAACCTTTTCGATATTGCCACCTTAAATGCGTTAAATGAGATTAAAATCGCCGAAGATAGAGAATTTTTAATTAAGCAAAGGGAGAAAGGTAGAGTAGGTTGTATGTTGGGAGTAGATATCAAATTATTACGTAAGGAAAAGCGGAAAGAAAAACGCACAGCTGCAGAGTTGAAAAGAAAAGAAGATTTGTTGGAAAATTCTAGTTGTTCGATTGGACATTTTGAAATGGAAGATAAAGAACACGAAGATTCACAGAAAAAAGTGATAAATCAAGACAACAGTGAAGATGACATATATTTCATATCGGAATCTCAACAGGGTCCATCTTCAAACAAGAGAGGACGAAAGACATTAATGACACCTCGCCTGGCCGCTGCCTTGGACAAATGTAAAGTGAGTGACAGGGATGCAATGCATATTATTTCTGCCGTCCTAGAAGCTCTTAATATAGATATCACCGAGTTTGTTCTCAATAGATCGTCTATCAAAAGAAATAGAGAGATTTTGCGGAAAATAAAATATTCATCAATAAAATCGGTAGGAAATGATGCAAATTTTATTGAAGTGCATTGGGATTCCAAATTATTGCCTGATATCACAAAAAATGAGAAAATTGATCGGCTTCCTGTGATCGCGGTTGGTTTAGATTTTGAACAATTATTAGGAGTACCTGGAATTGCATCATCAGGAGGATCGGAAGTTTGCTCTGCTGTGTTCCATATCACTGATGAATGGAATTTAACCGAAAAAATTCAAGCCTTTTGTTTTGATACTACAGCATCAAACACTGGACGTATAAAAGGAGCTGCAGTTCTGCTTCAACAAAGGTTAGGGCGAGATATTTTGTGGCTTCCATGCCGACACCATATATTTGAGGTCGTTTTGGCTGGTGTATTCACGAGGACAAAAGCAATTGTAACATCCGGCCCTGAAATTGCTCAATTCAAAGCACTTAAAGAAAACTGGAAGAATATTGATAAAATGAAATTTTTAGATTATACCAGCGATGAAGCCGTTTATAATGCACTGAAAGATGTAGCGCCCGAAATTATTTATTTTGTGAAACAGAAACTTGCAGAAGAGCAACCACGTGATGACTACAAAGAGTTTTTGCAATTGACGCTCATTTTTTTGGGAGATAAAACAAATGTGAGTTTTAGGGCCCCCGGTGCATATCATTTAGCGAGATGGATGTCTAAAGCGATTTATTGTTTAAAACTTTTTTTATTTCGCGATCAAATGAAAATGAGAAAGGATAATTCCAAACTGAATGCAGAAATTTGCGTTTTCGTTGTATACTGTTATGTAGAGGCCTGGTTTTCAGCAACGAATACTACAGGAGCTCCCCTAAATGATATATATTTTTTGAGAAAATTGGTTAAATTTAAAAATATTAATGAAAACATTGCAACCATTGCAATAACGAAATTTTTAAACCATTTATCGTATCTAAGTGAAGAGTGTGCTGCCATGGCAATATTTGACGATAGAATTGAGAGAGTTGAAAAATTTAGAATGGCTCAAAAAATTATGGAATGTGCAAGTAAAAACATAGAAACTGTGAATGAAAAAGAAGAAGAAAATGAAGAGACAGAAGTCATTGAGAAAAAACTATCGTTGCAAATCCGAGATGTCCAAAATTTTGTTCAGAAAGATCTACCAACTGAATTATTGTCCGCCAATTCACTTCAGTTATTTAAACGATTCGGTATTTGTGTTGAATTTCTTCAGGACGATCCGCTGAATTGGGAAAACAGAGAGGATTATCGCACAGGAAAAAATATCATTTCAACCTTAAAATGTACAAATGATATTGCAGAAAGAGGAGTCAAGTTGATTGAGGATTACAATGAAAAAATGACGAAAAATGAACATCAAAAACAATTTTTGATACAGGTATGTATAAACAAATTTAATTTTTTGTTATTTTTTTCTTGAACACATTATATAGGCTAGGTTTAGAAAACACATTCAATATTATTTTTTTTTATTCAGGTTGTTCAGGAGTACCGGAGAGAGTTCCCAGTCGCCACAAAAGGAGGCTTACTTAAATCCAAAATATGTATCTGAAGTGGATGTATCATTTCAATAAATAAAAAATATAGTATTAGGATAAACTATATCTTTATTTTACGTTTTCATTTTAATTAGTATGTTTTTATACTAAAATTTAAAAAAAAATGCGTAATTTTATGTTTACAGTCGAGCGTACATTGTCGTTCTTATAGGTAATAACTGCCTTACATTGAATCTCACAACTTCAGCGTCGATGCGGCACGTGTTAATATTAACCGATTGAGCTGAAATTTGTTATATTTTCATGTCTTATATAAAGGTACATTCTGGCAAATAATTTCTAAAAAATTCGAAAAAAATTTTTTTTCCTTATAAATAAGGACCACCCTAATATATATATATATATATATATATATATATATATATATATATATATATATATATATATATATATATATATATATATATATATATATATATATATACTAGAGAGTCGCCTGTCAATGTATGACGGGTGAAAATTGCTTCCACTCCTCCACATTTTAACGAAGCCATTGCCTGTTTGATAATATTTTGATGGTTGAAATTTTAACCCTTACTCCAGTGGATGAACCCTAAGCTCCAGTAGATAAAGTTCATAGTTGACCGCTTTTTCGTTTCTTCATTCCCCTGAAATGACACAGTCTTTACCAGTAAAACAGTTAAGCTACCGGATCGAGTTCAGCCTTGTCAAAAAAAAAAAGCATTTCCCTACATGTCAAATATCACCAAAACATATTACCAAATTATCACGCCGAGGCGCGAGTTTCATGTTTGATGACGTCAGCGTTACTCGATCATTCGCTGTTATTTATCCTCATGTTAATTGCCGTTTTCTTTCTTTAAGAATGATTATTTCGACTGGAAATTTTACGGGGTTTTTTTCTCTAGTTGAAGCCAGACTGTTGAACATGCGTCTCTTGACATAATTTTTATATCTGAGGTAGACCGTTCAAATCCAGGCGACGCAGCTAGTATGTAATACTTTTTAAATTATGATAGCGGAAACGTAATTACAAGTTCACCAAACATTCGCTTGTTTTCTTATTGGTTGTTGATGAATCATTTTACACCACTAGCCCCCCCCCCCCC
The DNA here is from genome assembly GCF_026930045.1 of Uloborus diversus. Taxonomy (NCBI): domain Eukaryota; kingdom Metazoa; phylum Arthropoda; class Arachnida; order Araneae; family Uloboridae; genus Uloborus; species Uloborus diversus. The sequence continues at coordinate 8,623,105 of NW_026557876.1, read as the reverse complement.
CCGGTTAAAAGACGTTGGACCAATTCTTTATTGAGAAATGATGTCAAAAATAATATACAATAGGACCTCGGTTATAAGGCTCCTATTTATTCTGATGTGGTTTATCCGGACTGAATCTTAGGATTCAAAAAATCATATTCACTTAAATCAGTGGTTCTCGAACTTTTTCGACTCACGGCACCATTTGAAGAATTAGAATTTTCTCGCGGCACTCCAGTCCATCTCTATTGTATAGTAGTGTGGTACCCGCACGGCTTTTCCCGTAGTAGATAATTAAAAGGTCAGTTGATTCGCCTGTACATTTACAAATAATGGATGATGAATTTCTCGCCAATTTGTTATGTCCATTTGCTCGCCCGTGTTACGGTAATATGCTCGTCCACGTTATGATAATTTGCTCATCCACGTTAAGGTAATTTGATCGTCCACATTATGAGGATTGTCTCAGTAAAATATTCTGAAAACTGGAATAAAAAAAGAACAAAATCGAATTTTCGAAAAATCGCTTCGAGAAGCTACCCCCTATGCCACGAACTTGTTTTGTGCCTATTTTCATGAAAATCGGTTGGACGGTCTAGGCGCTATGCGCGTAACAGACATCCAGAGACAGATTTCCAAAGACAGATATCGAGAGACATAGACTTTCAGCTTTATTATTAGTAAAGATTTCGCATTTTTAGCTTAGTTGCGGATACGACTTTTGTACACTGCAGTATAGTATTAAATAAAATTTTCAATGTTTTGAAGTACTCATGTTTTAACTTTACAGAACCGCTCGAACACACTTTTCTTAAGATACAGTAGGACCCCCGATTTAAAGAACCCCTATTTAACGAACTTCGCGATACAGCGAATTTTTCTTTTTGCCCGACCGAAATGAAGGCAAAAACCCTTATTTACCGAATAATAAACCCCGAATTAACGAATTATTTTAACAGCCTATTGTTTTTTGAGCAATCACGATTGCTTATTGTTCTCACTTGCCTGTTTTTGGCGTTCCTATGATTTTATTTTCCCACCAGCACCCTCTGCAGCATCACCGTCGACCGAC
>NW_026557876.1:8599408-8621954 GCF_026930045.1 Uloborus diversus | reverse complement strand
TCTGTTAACATTTTAATTCATTTATTTATTTAATTTGTGTGTGCGTGTATGTCATTGTCGAAGAACTTTTCTAATAACATAACTATAACAATAGTAATCAAAAATAAATAAATAAATCAGAAAATGAATAAAATAAAAAATAAAAAATAAAAAAGAGACAGAGGGTTGAGAAAAAAAGGGAGGGGGGGATTTATGACATTGAACTTGAGCGGGAGAGGGATGGGCACCCCTGTATAAAATGAAACATGAGACAGTGGAAATGAAACTCGATCACCGGACTTGTGGTCATTTTTGAAAGATAACTGTTGGTGAGTAGTGGAGGGGGGGGGGGGTGAGTTAGGGAGTAACTCGAACTTATATAACTATTTTGTAAGATGGACAGTCTCAATTTGCAGAACGATGAAAATTTTGCTAAATGGCGAAAATTCTGAATTTAACCGAATCTTCAGAGAAAATTTGCCGAATAAGGAAATTTGTGGGAGATCAGTGACCTCTCGTGACCTCCCATCGGTGCACCTCTGCTACTACTCAGGGGCTACTGGTACTACCTCGTGCCTAAGGCTCCCAAGTAAGGACAGCTGACTTATCCGACATTTTGGTTCCGAAATTGTCGGGCGAAAAAAATAGTATTTTTATAAAAGTCTCATTGCAGAAAACTGGTGTCGAAGTTTTAGATGTGTTGCCAGATTGATGTTTGATTATTTTATTACGTAGATGAAGACTATTTAATAATAAAAATTAAAAACAAATAAGGTGTGAAAATGAAATTTATTACAGTTTACATTTCCCGATACATTTTTGTTGAATTTATGAACTAATTTATTTTTCTAGATTCAACTTAAGTGGATTTTACTCCATCAATTATTTTACGACGAAGCAACCAGCGAATATTATAACGTATTGATAAGTACTAAAAACGAGGTTGAATCCAATTCTGTCTTGAAACCAAAATGTCGGATAAGTCAGCCTGTCAATTTTTAAGGGACTCTGCTCTTGCCTCAAGACAGAGGGTGAGGTTCACCTACCATTTGTACTAATTATCTCCAAATTTTTAACGTACTTGACACAAATATTGGTGGATACCACGTTCATTGCAGAAGTTAAATCTAAAACAATTCAGCACTCTGCAATAAAATGACATCTCGGAAAATAAATGCTTACACGTTCACTGCAATTTGATGTGCAATAAGATTTGAAAATAGTACTTCTGTTGTTTTCAATGCACCCCTGCTCTAATTTTTTTTTAAACTTGATCGTGTTAAATTTCTACTAAATCATTACCGGAACTCTTCGATTTTCAACGCATTGTAAACTGTAGGAATTGGGCAGCGTTTATAATAACTCCCTGGCGTTTTTCTGGCTGCAGCAAAATTATTCTATGCTCTTTACAGAAGGCACCACAAAAATAATAATTGGGCAGATTGGTGATTCTTGTGCCATCTATGGAATAAATACCTAATTAGGTGCATTGTTTCTCGCTATACTTATCTCTACTGGTACTTTTTTAGGGCGAAATAAGTTTTTGTTTTTAAATAAGTAGTTTCCACGTGCCGAATAAGTAATTTATGAAGAAATTTGTCAGTCGAAAACATATTATTACGATAATGTAAGACAAACAACGTTAGAAGAAGCACAAATTTGCAAATTACAGCAGACACGTGTTACGGCGTTACAGGGAACGCCTTTTTCAATGCAAAAAATAATGAGCTTATAGATGAAAAGACATCCGACAAAAGCCAAGAGCAGACAAGCATGCAGCTTAAAAGATAAAAACAGCGGACTAGCCAAACACCAATGACAAAGTTAAAAACCAATCAGGAACCAATAGGAATGCAAGCAAAGGCCAAGAGCTTTCTATTGGTTCCTGATTGGTTTTTAACTTTGTCATTGGTGTTTTGCTAATCCGATGTTTTTATCTTTTAAGCTGCATGCTTGTCTGCTCTTGGCTTTTGTCGGATGTCTTTTCATCCATAAGCTCATTATTTTTTTGCATTGAAAAAGGCGTTCCCTGTAACGCCGAAACACGTGTCTGCTGTAATTTGCAAATTTGTGCTTCTTCTAACGTTGTTTGTCTTACATTACTGTTCGGCACAAAGGTATTTATATATCTTATATTATTACGAGTCCAGTCACTTCAAGAAAGTCTTTAATGACAACACAGTTGTTGAGAAAACACAGGAGATTTATTTACAACTATGTACAAGAAATATCCTTAGCAACTGCTAAATTAACCATAATAATTAGGCAAATATCAATTAACACCGTAAACTCAACGGTTCCATACGTATTCACATCAAAATACGCAAAAACACTGCGCGAAGGCTAATACACACTTCCAGCGGAACGCTGAAAACGTGACTCCACAGTTAGAAAACAAACAGACTCCTCCATTCACAAGACGCCCGGCGTTTTATAACGAGCGAAGAAATTTCTAGAAAATCCTAGAAAGTTCTACAAATTTCTCATATTTTCTTTTTATTCCATTCACAAATCTTATCTTTCAGAAAAGGGGGACCGTATATTTCAGTCGAATGTTAGGGGGTTGTATGTACATTACAAGAAACTATTTACAGGTTACGTTATTAAGATAATTTTAGATGAAAGATAATGGAATAAAAGCCAAATTTTGCTAGATTACAACAAATTAATCACAAAAATAATTATTATTTACAGAATTTGTAACAATATAATATCCATTCCAGAGTCTCAGTCCATTCTTATACAGTACTTATAAAACTACTAGGTGTGTTTTTTACTAAATTTTATATTAAGTAAGAAAACTATTTTGTTACACATAGATCATTATTAAAATAGTTTAGTCACGAAAGTCTCTCTGGAGTTTGCTAGAGAGGCAAGATTGACATAGATATGCAATCATACCAGGTAGATCAGTCCAAGAATGCTCAAAAGAGGGGTGTAACGTGCATGGAATGAAGTCAGTTCCCGCTACAACGCGATGGTTATAGCGCGATTTTTTCACCAGCACCGAGTTTTATACCTAAAATGAATTCCTCGCCCGCAACACGAAAATTTTCGGAAGGGAATCGTGGTGTGTAAGTAACGGCGCGGCATTGATATTGGCTATTAAAAATATTTTATTTATTTATTTATTTATATTTTTTTGTGAATGGGCCTCCATCCCTTTAGCGTTACTGAGAGCGGAAGTTCCCACACCGTACTAGTCTAAACATCGCTTTGTTAGTAGATACAAATAACTATTCCTCATTCTTAATAACCCTTAAGAGCTCTGGTTCATCTACAGTTTCTGAAGATAGAAAGAAAAGTAACGACGTTGATATTGGCTATTAAAAATATTTTATTTATTTATTTATTTATATATTTTTTTTTGTGAATGGGCCTCCATCCCTTTAGCGTTACTGAGAGCGGAAGTTCCCACACCATACTAGTTTGAACATTGCTTTGTTAGTAGATACAAATAACTATTCCACATTTTTAATAACCCTTAAGAGCTCTGGTTCATCAACAGTTTTTGAAAATAGAAAGAAAAATAGAAAGTTTTCGACAATTTAAGAAAAGCTTCTGTTTCACGATGTGCTTGAACAACTAATAAATGCTTCGTCGTTGCCTACCATATTAAGAAAGAGGTCTCTCAGCAGCCTTGTGTGCGAAGTCTTCCAGGAAGCCACCAAACTATGGAGAAAACCCTGACAGCGGTCTGTTGATTATCAAGGATCATATTTCAAAGACTTTCAGTTCGTTGGACAGAAACGTTGAATAAATTCTGCATTCTCAGACCAAACTTGAAAATTTGTAAACATACCCCAACAAAACATTCATGCTTTAAAAAAATTCTGATTGGTTTCTACCCCTGTTTTCGCGTTACTATTTTTTCTTTTTTTGTAAAAAAATATAACCTGAAACTACGCATGACCATATTTTTTAAGCGTGCTTCCGGTTTTCAAAATATAAAAATACACTTGACTAAATTTTTGAGGCGTGCTTCCGGTTTCCAAAATGCGAAAATACGCTTGACTAAATTTTTGAAGGGTATTTCCAGTATTCAAAGTAAAAATACGCTTGACTAAATTTTTGATGCGTATTTCCGGTTTTCAAAATTTTAAAATGCGGTTGAGATGTACTTCCTGTTTTAAGAGTGAAAATAAGCTTCACTAAGATTTGTTGAGGCGTATTTCCGGTTTTAAAAGAGTGAAAATACGCTTGACTTAGGTTTTGAGGCGTATTTCCGGTTTGAAAATGTAGAAGTACGCTTGGCTAAATGTTTAAGGAGTATTTTTGGTTTTCAAAGTGTGAAAATACACTTGACTAAATTTGTGTGACCTATTTCCAGTTTTTAAAATGTAAAAATATGATAGGCAAAATTTCCAACAAGCATTGTTGGTTTTCAATGCGTGAAATACGTTTGCAGAGGCGTTAAAAACGTCCCTGTATGTTTAGCAAAAATATATTTTTCATTTTGAACAAATCAATTTCGTTCTTAAACTACACAATTAAGAAGCTATTTTAGCTTCCAAAAGACATAAAACAAAAAAATCCATTTTTATAAGTGTCATCCGGGGAGTTATGACGTCATCGCTTTGACAGATAAAATGATGGATAACTTAAATACCCCGAGTTATATGCATCATGGAAGAAAAAGGAAGCTTTAGAAAAAGTAGGGGATGTCTGAAGCCGTTTTGTCTTTCATGGCCGAAATAATGGAATCTTTGTTAAAATGATTCGTTTCATTCCAATTCTGTTTTTTATTTTTATTTTTTTTAAATTTATTGCTATGTTTTTATAGTTTTTTAGAAATGTCCATTGAAATTATTATAAAGAATGTTTAAAACAGCTTAATATATAATTCAGGGAAAAGAAAATATAAATTAAATTTACTTTGAAAATGCGTTAACAGTATTTTTTTCTAGCAGACCATTACAAGTGCGTTGCAAACTGCTGCTTTTGAATTGGCAGAGTTCTGTTCGTAGAAATTAAACATAGCTGTGTACAGAGACCGAAATCAAATGCAAAATATTTGGAGGCAGGAAAATATTTAAGCTCAAGACAAATTATTTCTAAGAGCTCACAGCAAAATTCTTGTCCAGAAATAACTAATTGCCAAGGTATTTTTTTTAAGTCGCTTGGGAGACTTTGTGCCTGGCATTAGTCGGACACTGGTTATATGTAAAAGAAATAAAAAAAACTTCAGTTGCAAAAAGAAAAAAAAATTTTTTTTGACATCTGGAATTCAAATTATGTTTCTCGATATCACGAGTGTGTGTGTGCGTTTGTGTCTGTGTGCAGGCATGAATACGTGTGTAGGTGTGTGTGCGTAGGTGTACGTTTGTATGTGTGTGTGTGTAAGTACGTTTGTGTGTAGGTGTATGTGTGTGTAGGTGTATGTTTGTAATTGTAGGTGTGTGTGTATGTGTGTGTAGGTGTGTGTTTGTATGTGTGTGTAGGTGTACGTTTGTAGTGTGTGTGTATGTGTGTAGGTGTATGTTTGTATGTGTGTGCAGGCATGAATGCGTGTGTAGGTGTGTGTGTAGGTGTATGTTTGTATGTGTAGGTGTATGTTTGTATGTGTGTGTGTAAGTGTATGTTTGTATGTTTGCGTATGTAGGTGTGTGTATGTGTGTGTAGGTGTATGTTTGTATGTGTGTGTGTAAGTGTATGTTTGTATGTTTGCGTATGTAGGTGTGTGTATGTGTAGGTGTACGTTTGTATGTTTGTATTGTAACCGAAAGACCTTTTAATTTTTCTATTACGGGCAAAGCCGTGCGGGTACCACTAGTTAATAATGAACTTGCTGGTTATAATGTGGGAAAGAGTTGGGAGGAAATAGAATGTATTTTACAACTTTTTTTTTAATACACTAATAGTGGGGCTCTATGTGACTTTAAGCAGTAGCGTCACTACCAGGGGACATACTTCTAGGGCAGAGGGGGAGGGGGACAACCACAATAGATTTAAGAGTTTATGAAAAGATGTAAATACTTCAATTCTAAAATTTTTTCCTGAATATATATCATAAATTTTTAAACTACGGGGGCTTAATCTATTAAATTTCGACGAAAATGGAAAACAATAATGCGTGAATGGGCAGTTACATATGCGTCTTGGGCACTTTTTGCATAAACTGCGTTCATAACGTATACTTACTTGTTTTTTGTTGTGTTTCGGATACCACATAAATAAAAATTTATTTCTGAAGATTTTATAAACTTCCTGTTCTCGTAAAAATTTCATATTTTTTTTTTTTTTTTTTTTGGGTGGGGAGCTGAGGGAGGGGGAGTGGGAGAGACAGAGTAAGCCACACACTACAGCCCTTTTGATGACACCTATTCTCGAAACACCACTACCTATGACGTCTCAAAATACCCAGCAAAATACAACGAATTTGACTTAATAGCAAATGGTATGGGGGGGGGATGTCAGAAAATTAAGTTAAATGGGTATTTTTAGTTTATTAAATTATTTAATTAATATTGTAGTTATGTTGTATTTTTCATAAGTCAAAGTTGCCGAGTGGTAATTTATAATATTTCTTTTTGTCGTCCTTATTATACACTAGTGGTACCCGCACGGCTTTGCCCGTAGTAGAAAATTAAAAGGTCATTTGGTTCGCCTGTATATTTACAAATAATGGATGGTGAATTTCTCGCCAATTTGCAATGTTAATTGCTCGCTCATGGTCGCATGTAGTAGTTTGCTCGTCCACGTTATGACAATCTGCTCGGTAAAATATTCTTAAAATTGGAACAGGAAGAGAACAAAATCGATAATCTAATCGACCGAATAAAAAAAAATGATAATTATTGATAGATACTGAAAGCTTTGTGGACGTATAGGGATAAAAATAAAATAAATAATTTTGCTTGTAATTAGACAAAAATAAGAAGCATACGATCGGAACGAATTTATAAAATAGGTATGCTCCATCGTTACAAATTATTTAAAATGTGTAGTTTCGTGCGTTAAAAACGCAAATGGTACAGATTAGAAGTTAAAACTAAAAAGGTCAAACCTTAAAACCCCGGCATTGATTATAAGTTCGACTTTCATTCGTTATGCCGCAGATAAAAAATCCCAAAATAAGTAAATGGTTTTTAAAATAATACAATAAAAAATATGAACTTATTGAAATGTTCTTAAATTATAACAAAACTATGAACTTTTTTTGTCTTAAAGGTTAGAAATGACATTGTCTGATTTCGTTGCACTACAAAAAGTGAAAAAATACGGACTGGTCATTAAAAAGCGTTTAAAATATACCAATGTGACCTATAATTACCCACATAATATCTACGATGAATTTTTTTTTTTTTGTAAGACTATACCTCTTTCACCGTGTTGCAAAAGATTTAGTTTTGGGCTACTAATTTAAACTCATTTATCATTTTCGCCATTTGTATCTCAATATCATCTTCAAAAAAGTCTCACATCCTTTATCACATGATACAGCCAACGGGAAAAAATGGCATAATTTGTGATAATTACCATTGCCATTTTTCTTCTAGAAACTAAAAAAATATATATATCGTTACATCAAAACCGAATTTTTAAGGAAAAACAGAAATTAGTGTCGAAAGTCAGAGGGAAAGGGTAAAAAAATAGATCGTTCATTACATATTTCCATGGAACTTTGGAATCTTTTTTTGTCACCCATACTCATTTTCTCTTTGTTCTTTAATTTCCTAAGTTAGAAGCCATTAATCTTCCTTGTCATTTGCAGGGCATCTGATAAGCGGGAAGTTTCGGCCGTCAGGAACCGAATGTTTTAGTTTTGGAAATTTCCGCCAAACTTTATCCCTTCTTTTAGTTGGCTCTCTTTTCGGTTTACTCGAAATTGTTGTTGATTCGAGAATTTTATACTAAGTGGTTTTCTGTTTATTTTTAGATTAAGTGAACTAGTTTTCCTGATAAGTTTACAGACTTTATATATATATATTTTTTTTTTCTGGTAAGTTTATTTCCTAACGTAACGTTGTCCATGTTAGGGTATTCTAAGACCTTGATGATGAAAAATTAACGTAATATGATTGTAAAACTTTATCTACGCGTAAATACACACACACACACACACACACACACACACACATATATATATATATATATATATATATATATATATATATATATATATATATATATATAATATATATATATATATATATATAATATATATATATATATATATATATATATATATATATATATATATATATATATATATATATATATATATATATATATATATATATATATATATATATATGTATATATATATATGAGCAATTCTCCAAAAAAGAGCTATTTTGCACTTCCAACTTTTCACAATGGGGCAGGTTGAATTTTTGTTTTCAATGGCAAAACATTTATTTTTGTTAAACTGTAACAGTTCATAAATACATCTTCATTTATTTTAGAAGTATTAAGTGTTGAATTTCTAAACTTGACTAAAAGTGTCATTACGCAATTTTTTTACGCAATTAGTTTGCTTTAGTTTTTTTTCCGTGAATAAATTGGTTAAATAATACTTCAGTAAGTTTCTCATCTAAATGAAAATGGCCTAAGTCCTTCATGAAATTAGCCTACAACAACCAACCAAAACAAAACCTTCACACGTTTTGGAGATTTCGAAAATCTTCTACTCCTTGTATAGTTGGATTTAATTCTTTAATATTTTTCTAAATCTATTTTTTTAAATATATTCTTGGATCTTATTTTTTAAATCTTCTTATCAAATTTTACATTTTAGTATCGCTTATGCTTTTGATTTATGCTACCTGCAGCCCATCCATATCATTCGGAAACTAAATTTTCAGATATTGTAACAGAACAAATATTGAAATTGCAAAATTGCAACTAAAATAGAGCGTAAAATAACAAACGTTATCATAATAGTACCGCGTTCTTGCTAAAAACTCCGGCTTGGCTACCCTTTGAACTTGTTCTAGCCAAGTGTGATCAAAAACAGCCAGTTTGGCTAATTTCAGCCAAACCTGGTAACCTTTTGCAACACACTAAGTTGCTCCGTGTTGTGGTTTTAAATATCCCCTGTTGCTGAGACGACATTATTATAGTGAAGTTCCCGGATATCCGTATTCGTATCCGTATCCGCGGATATCCGAGGGAAAATAAAGATCCGTATCCGTATCTTTTTTGACGGATCTTAAACGGATCTTTTTCTATTCTAAAATTTTTTAAATATTTGAATAAAAGACTTAAATTCCGTTTAAATTAGGTTTTATTCCCTATTTAAATTATAATGTATCATTTCCGAATTCATTTGTACTCCCTCCCCAACGCAAAAAAGAAAGGGTGATAAGTTTTTAAAAGCGTGTATCTGTGTGTCTATTTCTGGCAATGTAGCTCCTAAAGCTACTGGCTAAACAGATGAACCGATTTTGATATTTTTTTTTGTTCAAAAGGTGACTTGAACGAAAGTGTTCTTAGCTTGGCCTCGTTTTTGTAGAACTTTAATTACCGGGGATATTAATTGAAACCGACTTAACGTTTTTTCACAATTATGGTAGTAAAAAAAATATCCGTACGTTAAAAATATTGGCCCTAATTGAAAGAATTAAGTTTTCTGCGTTTGATATTTGTTTGGAACTTCCAAGTTATGTACAGTAGAGGAGCTATAATCTTGTTAAGTAAATTTTAAATGCAATTATAAGCCTTTATATGCGTGATTAGTAGCGATTTCATAGTCGAAAAATAAGGAGAAAAAGCTCAATGATTTAAAATTTCTATCTTCTGTCAGTTCATATTTGTTAACAATGTGTGTTCTGACCCGCGAAATTCATCTTAATATGAGGTCAGCCCTCTGGGATTTTTTTTTTAATCTTTAATTTAATATTAGATTTTTGTAATTGATTTGGGGTTTGTGTTATTCTTCATTTTGGTTTTTCTCCGCATCTGTCATAAAAAAAAGAAAGATACTAAATTTCTCTATTTACTGTTTATAAAGGTGTTCCCGGGCTCTATTATTTCATCGGTAGGAGTAAGTTGGGTGGAATGGGTCAGCGCTGCATTTATGCTGAAATAAAATGCGAAAAATTATTTCTAGCCTGTCCATTAGCAACTTTACACTCTTGTTCCTGTATCCTAGATCTACCGAGCAGGCTAAAAATAATTTTTCACATTCTATTTAAGATTTAATGCAGCGATGACCCATTCCCTTTCCAACTCTCCTTCAGTTTTTAACGGAGATTTCTTTAAAGAGTAATTCATAGTCTTGATTATATTTTCGCCGAAAAATGGCATTTTTTTGAAGAAGCAGGTCCAATACCCTGACGGGAATACCTTCCGTAACAAATTTTATTATTGGACAGTTGATCAGTGTAACGAATTTTTTAGGTCATTATCCGTATCCGTGGATCTTGACCACTAATGATCCGTATCCGTATCGCGGATCTTGACACTAATGATCCGGATCCGTATCCGCGGATCTACTTTTTTAAAGATCCGGCACATCACTTTATTAGACCGTAAAAGTTGCTTCCCAGTTCCAACATGTATATGACCAAGAAAACAACTATAAGTCACTCTCGAATTGTTTTGAAGCAATGCTTCTTATGTGACGTTTTGGGCGGCCGAAATGAACAGAAGAAAAAGTCTCAGACAAAATTCATCATTTTTTAAGCATTTAATTATCTTTTGGTGCGCCTCATCGCATAAAATAAAACAGAAATTACCCTCCTGCAAATAATTAAATATCAGTTAACCAATTTTCAAAACTTTTTGTATTTCTTGAAATTTTAAATCCGCTTAAAAATTTGTATATATACTGCAATAAACGTATTCTTTAAACCAGTATACAAATATTTCACGAGTATGCTTTGATTAAAAGTTTCAGTGTTTGTGATTTGGTAACACAATATATTTTTGTTTTGCTTAGTTATGATTTGTAGGATATAACAAAATAATTTTGAAAGATTTTACCGTTTTAACTGAAAATTTTCTCGGTCTTTATGTTACTCGTCAATTAATTTTTTAAATATATTAATTGATTGATATATTTAATGCTTCGTTTTTTGTTTCATCATCATCATTATCCTTCATTTATTCATTCAACCTTTTATTTATTGATTCTTTCGATCGAAAATATGTTTTGCAATCAAAAAGAAAATATTTAATTAGAAAACTGTTTAATTTTTACTTTGCCCCACGGAAAAAAAAGTGAAAAATTTCCGATTCTTTTTAAACACTCAAATTTACTGCCAAAAATAAACAAAAAAATCTGTTTCAATGCAAGTTTTATTATAAAACACAATGTTCTTTCTTTTTGTACTGTAATTTTCAAAACAAATTTCTGATGTTTTCATTTTGAAAAAACTCAGTTATTTTAACCCTTTCACTTTGCCACACATTCCCCTACATTGATTGGAAATCTTTTTATTTTATTTATTCTTTCAATTTGCAAATTTAATGAATACTTGTGTAGAAAATAAAATTACAAATGTGAAGAATGTTTGTTAAAAACTCAAAAATAAATATTTTATGTTGAGCTGACACTTTGTATTTTCCATCGTATTAATTTTGCCTCTACACTGGCTACAAGAATAAAAATAATATAAGAAAAATAGTTACAAAATTATAACAGATCATTTTTTCATTTCGCATGGCGGTATGAAATTAAAAAAAAAAATGTAGCAGCAGGAACAAGATTTGATTGATATCGCACTACACAGTGCAACAGGGGTGCCCAAAATGGGGGAATTATTGCGCGATCAAAATTTCTGGAGGAGATTTTCAATTTTTTTAAAAATTTATTTATTGATTTATTTTAAATTTAAATTATTTATTTTATTTTATTCTGTTTACATTTTTTTCATTTATTTATTTATTCTCTCTCTCTCTGTGTATGTCATTAAAAGTCAGAACTTTTCTGATAAAAAAATAATAATAGTAAATAACAATTAAAAATAAATAAATAAATGAAATATATTTTTTAAAAACAAATGAATTAAAAAAAGAGCTAAAAATAAGAAAATAAAAAATCGGAAAGAGTGTTGAGATTTTTTTTCGGGGGGGGGGGTATTTGAACCACTGAACTTTGGGGGGATAGACACCCCTGCACTGCAAACATAAAAGCATGCAACCGTTTCACTCAAAAAATGACAACAACCGAATGACACTTTAAAAGAAAAAAGTCTAACCTTAACCTGTTTCCAGTTTGAGTCACCAAGCAAGAGATTAAATACAAAATAGAAACAGAAAACTGGAAAGAAAGAGCAGGGAAAATGGACGGGGGATTTCCCGCTGCCACTGAGTCAGCAGAAATTCCGCCCTGTCTTCAGAACACGGGATATATGTCGACGTGAGCTTGTAAGCCTCTCTGAACTTGACACGTTTTGACGTCACATTCGCATTCTTACGGCTTCCTTTTGTTGCTTTCTTTTTTGCCATTGGTTCGCTTTTTTTTCTGACGTCAACTTTTGTGCACTCGAGTTGAGATGAAACGATTGCGAGTGAAATCGAAAGAACAATTTGGTGTAGTATTTTTTTGTATTTGTTAAAAATTGCTGTACTTGCTTGTCATCAATCAGGCTTCGGAAATAAATTCGCTACAAACTTGAAAATCTGTATACATATTTTTTTATATTTGTATACATACATACATATATATATATATATATATATATATATATATAATATAAGTGAAAAATATTGAAAAAAAAAAAACATCTGTAATGCATATACTGGAGCTTAAACACTCTCTTTTAGTTTGTAGTTTAATTTTTTGGTCTTTTGACCATATTTACTGAATCCTCCACGGCTTGAAAGGATTTAACCCTTCAACTGTTTCTAGTAATTGCTGTTAGTATTTTTCTTCTTCTCATCATTATTTCTCTTAAAAACGTTTAAAACTTGTTATTTGGCTTGTATACTATATATATATATATATATATATATATATATATATATATATATATATATATATATATATGTGTGTGTGTGTGTATATATATGTGTATATGTATGTGTATATATATGTATATATGTATGTGTATATATATGTATGTATATATATATATATGTATATATATATGTATATATATGTGTATATATGTATATATATGTGTATATATGTGTATATATATGTATATATTTATATACTAGCTGACCCAGCCACGCGTTGCTGTGGCAAAGAAGTTGGATTAAAGTAAAATTTTACTCATTATTTTGATAGAATCAAATAAATATTTTTAATAGAGTTTAAAATAGTATAGCCGATTTTAAAATATATGAGATTGATAATGGGCGTGATTCAATGTACAAACGATTCATAAATGTTCCTGGAAAATTATGGGCAGCTGATGTGGCCAATTTTTGCCAGGAAAATGTCATGCCAAAACCCGGAAAGTTTTACGATATAAGTTAATAACCTTCCTGAAATTATCTCGGAAACCTCTTTAAAAATTCGAAGATCTTCACGTTTTAAGTTAGTCGTGTTTCTGGAACTTTAGTGTAAACTTAGGAAGGAATAAAAAAAAAGCTTAGCACCTTTCTGATTTATTAAGGAACTTCTATAAGCAGTAATGCAAACATAGCCAAAGCTTAGCCAGAACTGCAAGCAAGTATAGAAAATTTTTACTCAGTACCGTTTCGGATTTTTTTTTTTACAGTGCAGACTGAAGAAAGTACTTATTGAATTCAGTAAGTACTAACTAAATTTTCTATGGAAAAAGCACTATACTTACTCTTAGTAAAATTTGTAAGTATGACTTTGGCCAAAAAAAAAAGCAAAAATAACTTGAAAGTGATAGTAAATATCGAAACAGATTGTAAAATAACCGAATGTAGAAACTAAGAGTAAACCACCATACGCTTTTAGATTCTAAACAACATTTTATTCACGTCTGCTTTCTCTATAGTTTGTAATCAATAACTTCTTTACAAAATACACTAACTAAATTAAAAACATAATAATTAAATTTTTTCAATGAAGTAGATAACATTGGCTTCGAACTATTGTTTCTATTATTTGAAAACTGAAAACTGTCTAAGCACTAAGTTGTGCACAATGTTCTTGCTTAACCAGTCTTTTGCTAATACGAAAAGTATGATAACTTTCCACTTGTGAGTAGGTGATATATGGTTGCCCATGAGAGAAATATTTATGTTTGAAGTCCAAACCGAAGGAAGACATTGCTTGTTCTTGAGATCTATTTATGGTCTTTGCAAAAGCTAAACGAATCAAAATTTGAAGCCTTTCAAATGTGTTTGAAAATTATGGCGCTATTAATTGATAACGTGGCAACACAAACATTTCTCTTTTAAACTTTATCGTCAAAATTGTTGAATTTTGATGAAGAAACGTGTACCGTTGCAAAATTTAGGTGCGTTTAAATCGCGAGAAAGAATAAATTGTTGAGCCAATTTTCAACCGGAAATCGTGTAGTCGCATTCCTGGTGTATCCAGGGAATTTAAAAATTCAGTTGGAATGTTTACTGCTTTGTTTTCATCGACAACTGTATAGACTTGTTCAGCATCAATGGGGAGCTTTTTTTTCCAGCCGTCAGTAATGGCCCATTATTCGCAATAATTGTAGCTAAGACAGCGTCATTGCTCTGTTGTTATACGTTGAAAATCAATGTTAACTAAGTCGGTGGCCCCAACTGTCAGGTGACGGCATATCATAATAACTAAGTGGCAAATTTGAAATTGAAACGCAAAAACCTTCAGTTAAAACTAAAACTTCATATTTATCTCTGGTGTAAAATCTGGATTTAAATATTTGTGTGTTTGGTAAACTTTATGAAATACGTCTTCAAACGTGAAAGTCATATAGTTTCTCTTTAAAAAATGATGATTGTGTTGGATAGAATGTCGTCAAAATTGTTTTAAACATTTGACGAATACTGTTTCTCCTTACGTCAAACCTGCATTAGAAAGTGTCAACTCCCAATGACTTTGTGCGACCAATAAATACAATTTGTGACATGCATAGGGATATGTATTTGACAGTCGACAATTGACGATCCACAAATACTCCTGTCTGTTGGAAAATGTTTACCGAAACCAAAACTGCTACAAAACCAGCGCGATTACAGAGGCAATTAGGATTTTAAAAAATTAAATTTATCTGGAAATAGACTCTCAAATAGTTCACTTTTCGTCTCAACGGCAGTGTAGAAAATGTCTGTCTATTTGTTGTACTGTATATTTTGATACAGTTCAATTTCACCGTTTCCAATACCCAGCAATTGCTTAGAAAATACTTCAGGGATTAGATTATTTTGCGGTTATACTCGCATGTTCATGGCCAATCGCATTATCTCGACATTACGCCTTAAAAACGATTGTTTTAAACATGCGTTGATTTCATCGGAATAACTGGTAATGTCTGCCGGAAGTCCCCAGACAGTATTCAGACAATTTCGCCTAAAAGTTTATCGTTGCCGTTCAAATCTTGCACAATCTAATGATGTGCTTCGAATGAATGCTTTTACTCATGAGCCATAGTACAGTTATCCGAAATTTTAATTTCACTCCTCTCTTGCGACACTACAGCCATTCCACGTTTTTTTTTTTTTTTTTTTTTCTTAAATGTTACACATTGCGTTTTGTTTTTATAAATATCTAATAGGCAACTTTAAAGCTGAATGTGCTGTTCGTCTACCATCCAAAAAAAGTAGCAGCAATGCCTGACGATGCAATTGTCACTGCAATTTTCTGTTGCGAACGTATCTTTGCAAGAATTAATGATATTAAAAGTTTCTTGGGGAATAAAATAAAGAAAATAATTGTTTTCCGCTTAAATTCATTAAACTTCCTGAAATTAACCTGGAATATTTTTGAAGAATTTAGTAGTCTTCTTAGTTAAAGGAAGTTATGATTCTAGCACCTTCAGAGAAGTCTGACGCAGGTTTAATATAATAGCCTGGAACCTTCCTGCTTTTCTAAGAAAGCTCTCAAAGCATTAATGCACACATTGCCAACGCGAAGACAGATCTCAAGCAAGTATATCGAATGCAACTCTTGCAAAGCTTCGTGATCCAAATGTTTCTTGGCACATATTGGGCGTTGAGTCAATCTGGACAAACCGTAATCGTTTCGAAACCGATACACCTATTTAATACGTTTAGTTAATCTTGATACTGGTGGAGAAAAATATTTTTCACAACGGTTTGAAATCTGCAATTTGTAGCAATTCAAGGAAACGTTTTGAAAAATATTGTTGATTTTCTCAGGAAGTGAATAATAACCTGTAATATCCCGAAACGTTATATGGAAATTCTAAGCAACATTTCTGAGTTTTTTTATCATGGTGTTTTGAGCAGTAAGTCATACGATGTTAGAGTTATATCGATTAATTAACTTACACCGCCATCTATTAAGAATTTTTAGAACTAAACAATTAATTCACACTATTATTGCATAATTAATATAAAATTTGCAATAAAAATTATAAAAACTATCCTATCTTTTAAGTTGGACCAAATTACAGATACGTATGAAATTTGATAAAAATCGGTTCAGTAGTTTCGGAGTTTACCCCGAACAAACATCGTGACACGAGATTTTTATATATATAGATATATATGTGTGTGTGTGTGTATGTGTGTGTGCTTCATTGAATATATCATACATTATACTTAATCTATCAAATTTTTACGAAATTGAACACAATACTGCCTGTAGGGGGCGGTTGCATATGCGTCTAAGATAGTTTTTACATAAAATGTACGCTCAGAGCTGCCAAATGCTAAGAAAAAATCGTGGTTTCTACAGACAAAAGTTACGAGACTTTTCATGTATAAGCTCATTCATTTTGCATTTTAAAACGGGTTTCTTGTAACCTCGAAACAAATGAATGTAATAATCTGTAGTTTTTTGTTGTTATTTTTTATTTTTACTAATTTAGAATTTCAAAATTTGGCAGCTCTGTGTCTTTTACTGTAATCTTACGTCGCATATGTAAAAAATTCTGAACTTTTTTACGCAAAATATTAAACGTTTTTTACAGGCGGTTCAGGGGGTTGTGCAATTAAAACTACTACTCCGGGTGACACCTGTGCTCAAAATGTCACTGGTCAAACAATTTTTTTTCTGACACCCTAATAGCTGGAGAACCAAGTATTACCTATATATGGGGGAAGAAATCAAATCAAAAACATATTGTGGGTTTTTGTTGCTGAAAGAAAACAAAAATATTTCATCTTTTAAAAGTTTTCTTCGTAACCCAAACTATTTCAAAAGCTGAAAACTTTTTTTTTTACCCGAACTGAATCACCGTGAATACTATCTCATACATAAAATACACTGCCAGCTCAGTTATTCCATCCGAGGACTGCAGTTTCGTGCTTTTAGCACTCATCAGTCCGGAATAGGAAGTGACTGAGCTGAAGGCGGAAAACCTCTTAAAGGAGCCAAAAGAGCCAAACAAACTGGTAGCTAATATAGAATTTGCCCACCAGACGTGTGACCGAAGCAATGGTGCGGTTCAACTCAAAGATTGAAGAGGCAAAGTAAGAGATTTTATAAGAGGTTTTTCCTCCTCCGTCTCAGTTACTTCCTATTCCGGGCTGATAAGCGCTAAAAAGCACGAAATTGCAGTCCTCGGATAGAATAACTGAGCTGGCGGTGTATTTCATGTATTTCTGCCTTAGCTCTTTCTATAGGGTGGCAACTTACTGAAAATACCTTGCCTTGCCTTCAATCTTCGAGTTGAACCGAACCATAGCTTCGGTCACTCATCCGGTCTGTACTAATTATATCTTAGCTACCAGTTTGTTTAGCACTCTTGGCTTCCTTAAGAGGTTTTCCACCTCCAGCTCAGTCACTCCTATGCCGGGCTGAAGAGTGCTAATAAGCACGAAACTGCAGTCCTCGGCTGGAATGACTGTGTTGGCGGTGTATTTCATGTATTTCTGCCTTAGCCCTGTCTTAGGGCGGTAACTTACTATCTCATATTCCTTGGAAAGTTTTAAAATCCTGCTAATTGACTACCTAAGGGCTCTTAATCTACAACAAAATCTCTATTCCTCATTGAGATGTCCGACTAACTCATTTATCATAATCCGTTCCTCGACTGATAACCATCTCGTACCATTGGTTCCTTTCTGCTTCCCGGCCAACGTGGGCGGATGAGAAGTACAACTAAACTCAACTCCAAACTCTTTGTGTCTGAAAGCAACCGCACAAATGGGATCGGACCGGAATGGGAGTTCAGGGGTCAGAGAAGGGAGGGTCCATTAGCCAACACGATATGGTCCTTTGATAAGATCTCCGCCGTAATACCCCAATCCATCATATTCTTTGTCAAGGAGCTCTCTCTCTCTCGCTGTTTCTCTAGAGTCCGGGCTGGCCGGACAGGGGCAACCCAGAGAGGGGCGCCCCTTCGTCTTGGCAATCGTTGGGCTGAGGTTGGTTACGCCCTTTCTGGTTTGGTGGAGTTGAGTTCCTAATTACGACCAAATGCATCCATTGTCATTGGGCGATATGTATATTTTTTTTAATACAGATCGTTCTGTCTTATAAAGTCGGATCCGATTTAACGAATTAATCGGGATCGAAACTTTTTTTACGTTAAATCTGGGTTATTCGTAATATCGGGATGCGCTTTATTATTATTTTTAAATTGCGCGCACTTACTATACAAAAGCCATAACGAGAAACTGCGCAAAAATATCTATAATTAGAATGTGTACACTTTTTATTCAGCATTCCGCGACTAATTGCATACTAGTTAAGTTGAAATTTTGTTGTGCTGAGTAACAGATTCTGACAATTTTCATGATACATGACTCGAAATATTTCTCTTTCGACTTACGGGGGTCCGGGACACATTTTGAAAAAAAAATTTATTATATACTTTAGAGTTTTGAAATTTTTTGCACTGTTTCACGATCTATTTAATAAGCAAAATCATAACAAAAATACTAAAAAAAAATTTTTTTATTTAAATTTAATTTGTTTTTGTTTTTTTTTTTTTTTTTAATGGGGTTGCTTTAAATTGCTTTAATTCAAAATATTCTTGGTCAATTTTCAATTTTTTTTAAAAAAAATTCTGCACGAATATCTAAGCTTTAATTTTTATTCGGCGATTTTAAAAATATTGATTCAATAAAAAATAGAAAATATTTGAAGAAAAAATTCGAAGATACTTTAAAAAAAAATCATATTTTTTGCAGTAAACGTTTTTTTTTAAATTCGCCGAATAAAAATTAAAGTAAACTGCTTGAAAAAGATATGCTGCAAATTTCATTACTTTACATCTATCGGTTCCTGACTTATAAGAGTTTGAATGCAAGAAATCGGGAAAAATTGCATCATGGAGAAAAACGCGTTTAAAGTTTTACAGTTAAATATACACTAGTTAGGTGGATGCAACAAAAATAATTATATCTTCCGTTCCAATTAAGATAGAAACAAGGTTCGAACGTCCTTTTAAGCAGATGAAAACGGAGTAATTTTTCAAATAGTAAAAAAAGAAATTGCAAAATTTGACGATTTTTGTGTCCCGGACCCCCTTAATGGAGAGAAGAAAATACTGTGTCATTTACAGCCTACTACATGAGATGTTTTAACAGTTTCCATGCCTTATAAAGTATTAGAAAAGTTAGTAACAGCTTTGATGAATTTTAATATCGCTTCCTGCAACAAAATCGCTACTCTTTGATTGCTCCCTCGTCCGTCAAATACTGCTGATTCCAAGAAAAAAAAATATTTTTCTGCTTCGGACCAGATGGATGTATAATTTGGAAAACAATCCAATATTTCCTAACTCAAATTACACACACACACACACAAAAAAAAAAAAAAAAAAAAAAAAAAAAAAATAGGCTGCTAAAATAATTCGTTAATTCGGGGTTTATTATTCGGTAAATAAGGGTTTTTGCCTTCATTTCGGTCGGGGAAAAAGAAAAAATTCGCTAAATCACGAAATTCGTTAAATAGGGGTTCTTTAAATCGGGATCCGACTGTATCTTAATTGTGTTCGAGTGGTTTTGTAAAGTTTAAACATGCGTACATCAAAACATTGAAAATTTTATTAATACTATACTGTAGAGCACAAAAGTCGTATCCGCAACTAAGCTAAAAACGCGAAATCTTTACTAATAATAAAGCTGAAAGTCTGTGTCTCTGGATATCTGTCTCTTGATGTCTGTTACGAGCATAGCACTTAGACCATTCGGCCGATTTTCATGAAATTTGGCACAAAATGAGCTCGCAGCACAGGGGGAAGCAGCTTGAAGCGATTTTTCAAAAATTCGATTTTGTTCTTTTTCTATTCCAGTTTTAAAAACATTTTACCGAGCAAATTATCATAACGTGAACGAGCAAATTACCATAACGTGGACGAGTAAATTATCATAACATGGACGAGCAAATTATCATAACATGGACGAGCAAATTATCATAACGTGAACGAGAAAATTACCATAACATGGGCGAGCAAATGAACATAGCAAATTGGGGGGAAATTCATCATCCATTATTTGTAAATATACAGGCTAAACAAAAGACCTTTTAATTTTCTACCATTTTCTAGGCAAAGCCGTGCGGGTACCGCTAGTTGCTTTTTATAAAGTTTTACGCCTCCGTATATTTGATTCAGATTCCACTTTTTTGGATTAAAAAAATATGTTTCCCGTCTGAAAATGAGTCCAAGTTATTGTAGATACGTAAAATATGATGTAAAAAAAACACCTCGGGAGAATAACTCAATTTCAATAAAAAGTGCAAATTCGACATTTGAGGCAGTGAGAAGAAACATGATGCAAGTGCCAAAAATAAAACTTTGGAGATAAACGGTACAAACGGAAGGGAAACTTCTCTGTCTTGGGGCAAGAGATAGTACTAGTAGCCCTGGTAGGTGCTGCCATACAGCATGATTTCATTTTGTTTTCAATGAAAAGCCTACCTAGGACCAAAACTCTTAACGCGTCTTACTCAAAACATGAAAATATCCTCTTGAATCCCTCATATAAATAAGAGCCGATGAACGAGTAACCAGCGTGCTTCAACAATGAAACTCGCGCCACGGTATGATGGTAATGTTTAACACGAAGGGAAAGGTCTTATTGTGACAAGGCTGAACTCGATCCGGCAACTTAACAGTTTTAATGGTAAGACTGCGTCATTTCAGGGAAATGAAGAAACGAAAAAATAGGGTACCTACTGAAGTTTAGGGTTCATCCACTGGAGTTAGGGCAACTTTCTAGTGTATGTATGTTTGTCGTTCTCAATTCGGCCTTCTTCACACGAGGAAACTTAGTTGAATCAAATCACGCACATGTGTCGCAAATTTCATCCCGATCAGTTGAGTCAACTTTTTAGTTGATTCAATTAATCGGGACTTTGCCAAGCCTTTGTTCTACACTCGAGTAAAGTAGTGGAGTCAACTTGATGCAGTTTGCCGACAGAGTGGAGTGGTGGTTACGACGCTGGGTTCTCACGCCCAAAAGCGCAGGTTCAAACTTGGCTCCAGTCGGTGGATTCTCTAGATGCAGAAAATCGACAGCGTCCATGTCGTATGATTATGCGGCATGTAAAACATCCTTACTTTTGCTCGTTTAGCATGGAGTATCTCTAGTCAAAATTAAATTCCTAAGGCAGTTTCGCATCAAACAGAGCCCCGGTGCTTCCATCTAGTGGGGAAACTGGGCCTCAAATTTTCGTCGGACCGATAGTGGTGCTACGTGGAAGAATGAATGCTATGCCGGGGGGATCGCACTAGGTCTGCAAAAGGCAGTGTCTCTATGTCAGGCCCCATTAGAAAGAAGAAGAAAATAAAAACTTTGTTCGGTTTTAACAGCTAGAAGAACAGTTGATTCAACTTCGTTGCCTCTTGTGAAGACAACGGAAAGCCTATTCAACAGCTGAGTGGCAAATGTTTCAGTAAATTGATTCAACTAGTTGCCTCGTGTGATGACAACGAAAAACGCCATTCAACAGTTGAGTGGTAAATTTTTCAGTAAGTTGATTCAACTAGTTGCCTCGTGTGAAGACAATGACAAACACCATTCAACTGCTGAGTGGCAAATTTTTCAGTAAGTTGATTCAACTAGTTGCCTCGTGTGAAGACAACGACGAACACCATTCAACTGCTGAGTGGCAAATTTTTCAGTAAGTTGATTCAATTAGTTGCCTCGTGGTGAAGACAAAACGACGAACACCATCCAACTGCTGAGTGGCAAATTTTTCAGTAAGTTGATTCAATTAGTTGCCTCGTGTGAAGACAACGACAAACACCATTCAACTGCTGAGTGGCAAATTTTTCAGTAAGTTGATTCAACTAGTTGCCTCGCATGAAGACAACGAAAAACGCCATTCAACAGCTAAATGGCAGCTTTTTCAGTAAGTTGATTCAACTATCTGCTTCATATCTCTTAGGCATCCGGCGATGAAAATCCTAGTTGAACCATACATCGCCGTTTGGCTGGAAAACGTCCAATTTCTAGCAACCCTTCTTCGCCAAACGTCGTTTCTATCCACTCCCGAAAGTTTCTTCGCTTCGTTAGGCCCAATTTTTAGCCTTATCTCCCCAATATACGCGAGTTCTGGCCGCTTTCTCCTAATCTCCGCTCTACTAATTAAAGGAAAGATTCGAGCGGGGAATAAAATGTT